>NC_062523.1:17245872-17483372 GCF_022655615.1 Tachysurus fulvidraco | reverse complement strand
GCAAACACTGGTGCTTCCTAACAAATTCAAATACAAACCAGTCCACACCATCCTAAAGACATTTAGTAAACCCAGCCTGCACCACACACTCTTTGAGCTTGACTTGACTCACCATTTATCAGGACACAAAGAAAACATGCATCAGGACTATTCTCAGTGCTGGCAGCCAGGTGGTAGAATCAATAGTCTTGTACTGATAAAATGGTACATTACCTAGTATAAATTTCCCTCGAACAGGGTGTCAGATTGATGAGTAGCTTTACAGTTGTAGTATTCTTAGACCTATTTGGTGTAGTACGACAGAGTACACAATCTGATGAGGTACCAGGACAAAATTCCCACCATCAGGATAAGAGTGTGCATCCTAATTTCAAAATGAGAAGAAAAAAAACCCCTCATTTCATCAAGATTTTTTAAAAAATTTTTATTATTATAATATTTAAATCGGTAAATTGCTATGAGCAGTGTGACGATCAGTCAGCCTTAAGGCTTGTGCTGGGTGTGAGGAACAGGAGACGCAGCTAGGAGAAGATCTAGGGCTTGAATTTATATGACAACATGAGTGGAATTTGCTGGTTAACATCAGCTATTTTGTTTGGGAGCAAGCCATTTTGTATATATTTTACTTAACAGCTATAAAAAAATGAAGCAGCATCAATGTAAGATACAATAAGGGTTCTCAATCAATTAGCTCCATTTGCCTCCATTTTAGGCCTGCTCTTAAAAATATAACCATAGTGGAGCCAATAACTGTACACACCATATGTCTACATATAGAAATCTATAAAGTGTGAAAGCTGTGTGAAGCAGATTATCCAGATGAAGTGCTCGAGCATGTTTTGAAGGTAAATGATTAAACACAGTTCACACACTATTTAAATGACATGAAGTTTGTATAGCTGCCCAAATTTACTTTCTCCATATGTTTTCTGTTGTCTTTCAAACCTGATATCTGTATGTTTTAACCCAATACGACCTGGTAACAACGATAAACAGCATGAACTAACCGTTCTAACTAACTTGTTGCCAGCTATTACTGTCGTGACTCGTTTCTCTTTTCTATTGAAATCAGCATCACAACTAAAAATATCTGTAGCAAGTTCTGCTGAGATGGTCATGATCATAACCAAGAATACAGAGTATCAGTTCAACTCCAAGAAAATGCCATTGCAATATCTGGACTACACCTGAATTGGAACATCATGCATGCAGAGATGTATATGATGAGGAGTCTGCTTCTTTCTTCATGTCATTATGTACATGATATTGTGGCTTAATGCAGACTGGTTCACTCGAGCTGACACAAAGACGAAACATCTGTGAATCAATTCAATTGAGCAAGTCTGAGGTGATTGAGGCGAATGTGGCAAGGAAAAACCCTTAGATGGAAGAGGAAGAAACCTTGAGAGGAACCAGACTCAAAAGGGAACCATCCTTATTTGGATGAACCTTCTCTTGACTGGCAGCAAGATGATGGAAAGCATTTACCACTAAAACAGGTAATTTATAGAACCTTCAAGAATTAAACAAACAAACAGTATTCGATGGTTTTATTCATTTGTTTTATTTTTTATTATTATTAATTTTACCATCATCAGTAAAGGCTTCAGTGCTGCACTAAATCTAGAGTCTATCCTGTGAAGACTGTGTATAAGAAGTGGAGCAGACATTAGATGAATCTCAGTTTCACCACAGACGCACATACACAAACTCATCTACACCCAAGCATCTGGCATGTTTTTGAGAGAAATCTGGAGGGAACCCACATCTGTGTACATATTTGTACAATATGTGAACAGGCCACAATGCCAGAGTTTTACCATAATGTCAGTCTTCATCCTTGACATTAACATTCATGGAGGCCACCAAGTAAGTACTTATTTTGGACTTACTTCTCAATAAGGGTGTCTGTTTAAACACTGAAAAGCCCTGCATACTCAGCTACTATAAAAACCTAACTGGTTCAATGTGACAAGACGGAAGCATTGATTATGGGGCACAAACAGACAGCAATCATCAAATCTTCCTCCTTTCTCCGCCTCTTAGATAAGCTGACTACAGCAGATCGTTGTGAAGCTTTGTAAGCGAGGCTGAGTTAAGTAAATGAAATAGTGAGACAGGACCTATCCATTCAGAGCATGTACATTTGAGTTGGACTCCCTGGAGATGTCTCAGTGTGCATATGAAGGAAGCCACCTCTTCAGGGTCACCCTTCCAATGACCCTGCTCACAGGCACAGCATTCGCAAAGCCGAGCAGACTGCTTCACTGGCACAACCTGAGACGCAGGCACTAATAACTGCATTAAAAATTCAAACAGTGCTAATGAAAAGCCACAGAAACACCCGTGAAGATGAAAGGTGCAAACCATGTGCCACTATGAATATGATAATATTGGCACATGCATTACCATCGACTGAATGATCCGATGCTAATAGGCAGGAAGAAGAGGTGTGACAAACAGGGTTAAAAACAAGTTTCAAATCAACTACGAAGAGCAGAGTTAAACATCTGTCCTGGTTCATTTCTGTTAATGACAATTATCAACAAACAAGGAAGAGAATAGACTATCCACCGTCACAAAAAAAGTGCATTATAGAGGAGTGAATCCTGAAACCAGGGCAAAGTATCCGTGAAAGTGATGGTGCTTGTAGGACTTTAATACGTGGCTGTTTTGCTGAACAGGGATGGATTTTGGGCTTCACAGAACCCGGTCTCTCAGGCGCTCCCTCCCACTGCGCTTCAGCAAACTAGTCCCATACGAGGCCAATTCCTCTCAGGTCAATTCCGCTGTTAGAGATTTCGATTACTGGGCTCCATGCTTTCACTCCCCACTGGCTCACAACCAACAAGAACGCACAGAGTGACGGGGTCAGTGAAAGGACATAGTCAACTGAGTAAAAGCCTTCACTGTTTATCTTTTGTGCCTCAGAGAGGAGAAGAGAGGTCTATGAAATATACCCAGTGCTGGAGGCAGACCGTTCGTGAGTGTTTTATTCAAGCCTGAAGAATGGAGAGAATGAAAATGAGAGCATCCGAGAGCTTCGGCCACTGAGCAGAGAGAAAAGAAAACACACCCAGTGTGCCCCGCTATGACAAATAGATTTTCTCATTTGCCGTAGGAAGCAGAAAAAAAAAAGAGCTGGCCGAGTTTTCGACTGAAAACGTTGGAAAGCGAGTTGATTATTGAGCAGCTTTTTCCTTGGAAGAACTTTATGTGAGAGATGTTTTAATGTGCCATAGAGGGGAAAAAACCCCAAAGCCAAACAGAGTCATTTATAAGAGAACCTACAGGATGATATAATGCAATTCTCATAGCTAGAAAAACAGAAAGCAACATCTATCCTAATCATCCATCTAGCACTCCAACATTCCTCCCAGGTTGCGCTTGTTATTTTATCCAGTCTGTGCATGGCTATGCTGTCGGCTTCAGTTTGCTCTCTCCTCCATTCTTCCTGGCTTCTTTACATTAGCTGCTCCCACAAGCCCCTGACTGGATTAGCTGCTCGATGTGCCTTCTGCTCAGCTCTTGACTCGAGCTCCTCACATTTCGCTCTCCATTAACAATTTTTCTGCAAGTCTTCACACTGACAAATTTATCTCCTTGACCCTATTTGAAACACTGACGCTGCATACCAATAAGAGATTCCCTTTACAACAGCCAAGAACAACTGCTAGCACACAGTTAGCGAGTACGCGAGACCTCACACGTAATTTAAAAATGAATTTGATTCGACTGCAGCGCTTGAAGGAAAAATTCACCCTGAATATCAACCTTAATAAATAACACATGATCTTCAGTGACGTGCACCATTTATTTTGTTCTGACATTTCACCATGTTCCACTACTTTCACTTTGGCTAACGGATTCCTACATTAGCCACAATGCTGTTTAAATACCTTCCATGTTAAGCTCTTGCGTTCTGAAAACATAAAGATAGCAATGAGGCAGTGCTTTAGTCCTTCAGTCCGTCCAGCACCATCCCTTCCTCATCTGTACACGGAACATGTGAAATCATCGTAGTACTAAAAGTGCTAAAAGTGATTAGCTTTCAGATTGTATTCATTATCAAACTATCATCTCACAGATCTCTAACTGGCCGAGCCTATACTTAGCCATAACTCGACACAGCAGAGACAAACAGCTGCACTGTATTCGGAAACTTTGGTTGTAATGTCTGCTGTCACCAAAAAGCTTGATTTCATACAAATAAGAGATTGAACATGCCCGGGAAACAGTGGCTAAGAACAAGAGTCTTTTGCCATTTTGTATTTAATGAGCTAACAGCAAAATCAGACCGTTATCCTGTATGAAATTTGTCCCCAAATAAACATGACTGTAGCTTTGCTAAATTCCCACTGGAATAATAATCATACAGCACCAACCAACAAATTAGTAACCTAATCACTAATCACAAATCACACTGCAATATTTCAGTCTAAACATGTTTAATGAGTTAAAGTATGAACTCTTGTTTTTAAACATTTAACTCTGAAGTTAATATGAAACCTTCCCCTGGAGGCTGGATGGAGAATCACTAACTAACCAGAGCTGTACTATTTGAACAGAGTGCTGCAGAGGACCAACAAATTAGATTCTACCTTCTTCATTACCTGACTAAACTGTATTTTACAGAAATTCTTAGAATCCTTGATAACACACACACACACACACACACACACACACACTCAATCTCTTTCTCTCACTCACACACAGCTCTTTCTCAATACTCAAAAGCCTCCTTCATTTCTATCACTACATAATTATACATGTACGTAGCACATCTGGTCCTCATAATAACTGTTAACCTTCACTAACAATGAAATGGCATCTGCAGTGCAACAAGTCACTTAAATGAACAAGACACAGTCGAGCCACAAAACACAATTAGAGGAGACAGTGCTGTCTTGGTGATGAGGTGAAACACACACACACACACACACACACACACACACACACACACACACACACACACACACACACACACACACACACACACACACACACACACACACACACACACACACACACACACACACACACACGCAGAGATAGATGGCCAAGGTCAGAGCTGTGAGTAATTACAGCACAGAGCCAGACTCTGCATGCACACACACGGACACCCCTTTAATTTAAAGTAAAAGTTAATCATGAGCTAAATATATGTTACTAGTTGGATTAAATAAATCTACACCTGGGTTATTTTTTAAAGCCCATATTAAAGGTGTTAAAGGGTTAAAAAAATGATTCCAATTATTAAGTGTGAATGCAAATTAAGAAATATTTTACTCTACTTTTACAGTCAGCTAATAACACCGTCTTTTCTGCATAAGAATTGTTTTTGTTTGGGCGGAATGCTGCTTTATCAGAGGAAGCAGAAGGAGCAGTGTGAGATCAGAGAGCATTTTCCAAATACAAAATAAAAAAATAAAAAAGTAGACTAAACTGTAGATTTTGGCAGCCTGGAAATGAAATGGCAGGAGACTAAGTGAGCGTGTGTGTGTGTGTGTGTGCGCGTGTGCGCGCGCGTGTGTGTGTGTGTGTGTGTGTGTGTGTGTGTGTGTGTGTGTGTGTGTGTGTGTGTGTGTGTGTGTGTGTGTGTGTGTTCTAGTGTAGGATCAGTAGCTCAGTCAGCTCTTCACACGCAAAGTCCTGCTGAGAAGACACAATTTAGATGGAATGTACCTTATTACATTAAAGTAGAAACTGATAAATTGGAGCATAAAACTTGTATCCTTATTAGAGATCCCAGGATGCATGAATTATATATGAATACACATATTCAGAGACATGCATACACACCCACACGTCATCTGGCAGACCAAAATACCTAAGTAACTAGCTAACTAGTAATAAACAAGTTCGAATTGACATGGTTATGTTCTATGTGATTTATTTATTCCGTAACAATACACCAAAGCCTTTTTCTTCATCACTACTTTTTCAACTGCATCATTCTTTCATTTTTTAAGCAAATACACTAACAAAATGTTTTAAATACAAAAAGACTCAGAATCAGCAAACAAAACAGATGAAAAAAAGAAGCAAACAAACAAAAAAAAAACCTTTCCCCAAATTGGTCTTGATAAATCCCACCCTACAGTCAGCTCTCCAGATCACATACAAACAGCCAAACAGATAGGATGAAGCCCAGCATGTACTTCGTCTATGATGTGGGAATCCAACAAACAGCATCTGTTCAAAGTGCTGCTCGTGTAGGTTAACAGGCCAGCGTAATACACACATGGAGGACATGCACACAAATTAGCTAGAGCCACTGTGATTGACAGGGAGAGAGAGTATGGTCGAATTTTATTTCTTGGTTCTTGGCTGTTTCCTAATAATAGGGTGAATGCTCCTTCGTTGTGCTGCTCGGGAGCCTGAATTTTGGAACACTTTAAAGCAAAAGTGTGAATGTATGTGTTTTATTCTCACCTTCTGTACTGAGGCCAGGGCTGGAGGTGAACTTTGCCACGTCCACAATCTTCACTGCAAACTGTTGGCCTGTCTCTCTGTTGATACATCTCCTCACCACGCTAAATGGGCCCCTGGATTAGAAAGACACAGACAGACATGTGAGGTTAGAAGCTGGATTCACCACTGGCATCCTTTTATTGTGTACATTTTCACAGCTCAACATTTTTACAGCAATGCAGTGGACAGCTTCAGATCTCGCTCTCAGCATGAACACAGCGAATGTGATTACGGCTACAGAGGTCTGGCTTTAGTGACACGCTTTTACCACAGAGGCAGTGGTGTAATTGAAATTCATAAAACAAATCCGGGAAGGACCTGAGCAAGTCCAAAACATGGTGTCACTGCCTTCCTCTGCCATCTAAATAATTGAGCAATTGTTGCTTTTGTGTTGGTGTGAGTGTGTAATCCAGGCCTGTGGGTCTGCACACATCTCTTTCATCCATTGCACACACACACAATGTAATAACTGCTTTAATATAACTATTAATAAGTGGACCCAAGTCTAGAGCAGCTCGAGGATATGCTAAAGCAAGTGGTTTTTAAGCATGAAAAGATTTATGAGCCGGATAGTGGAAGCTGCTAAATTTAGCATTGAGAATGTGTGTACATTTAGCTGGAGAGGAAGAAGAAAAGTGAGGCAGTAACACAATGACACAGAGCTACACACTTCACAGACTCTTGACTGGGTCACGCTGTCAGTCAGAACGCAGGCACAGATTCAGTAGGAGGAGGAATACTGTAACCTCTCATGAGTCTAAACCTCTAATTAGAGTGTATGTGTGTTACACAGCTCCTCTTGATGAACTGCTCCTCCTGTAACTGATTTTATTTTTGGGGTGATGGAGAAGTACAATGATGTTTGGGAACTCTGACAAGGGCTTGATTTGATTTCTTGGCTTGTGTATGTGTGTATACTTGTGTGGGTGTTTGTTCTCTCGCTGTGTCACTACTCGGTATCTCTGACAAGGATAATTGAATATTTACTTTTGAAATCCACCTGCATGAATGTTTTCAGTGCATCAGCCAGACTTTATAAAGTGGGTCTGAGATGAGATCAATTCTTGCACCAGTGTGTAGGGAACAATATGGGTACTTACTAAACATTAGCAGAAGAGAGTATAGCAAAAATGTAATGTTGGATGTCCATGAATGACGGCTCGTCTGAATTTCGAATTACATATTTGGACCGCTTTAGCTGTAATCCTGAGCCAAATAACTACTATTTAGTACAAAACCCTGGTGTTATTTGTTGCCATTAAACAGATTGAGCAGTGTGGTCTTGGCATCCTAATAAGTCACTTGTTGGTGATGATCTCTCTTATGAGTAATGCATCACTGGCAGCTTTAGAGAAAAATGGCATGTGCAGCAACAGCTCACTCGTCCCGCTTATTTATTTCATTAATTTAGTCATTTGTTTTAAAATTCATAATTTCATATGTAGTGCCAAATATAAAATATTGGTTCAGAACAAATTTGTTCCTTCTTATTACAAGCAGATGTTTTAGATGTACAAGCAATTTCTGTGTAGGCATATGTGTGTGTGTGTGTGTAAGGTCATGTAGTACAATCTTAAGAAGCTAATCATGAGCAAATTTTTATTTTTCTGTGCAGCTCTATTTTATTAACCACAAAACACAACGTTAATCAGCTTGATGTAATAAAGGAGTTACGACAGAAAGACGAACAGACAGACCTGTATCTTAATGTATCTTCTCTTTGTTTCCTCATTACCTACAAAATGTATCATTACTTTCTGACCATCTTACTATTGCTGATGACTTGACAGTGTTACTGTTACTGCAGTGGCCTTGTTTAGATTAGAACAGCAGCACCATCGTTGTCAAAATAAAAAAATAAATACAAGGCATATTTTGACCGTTTTATTTTTATTTAGCATAGATGAAGCTCATTAGACTCTTCGCTGTGTCATTTCCATTCTTCAGTAATCACAGCCAAGAATTAATTTGTAGTTTACCAAAAGGTTGATGAAGGGCAGATCGACATGATGGCAGTCGACTGCTTTGTTAAAGTGAACTGAACCATTTAATGTATTAAAAAAAAAAAAATTAAGTCCATATTATGTTTAACAGCTGCAGAGGGGAAAGTGTTAAAAGGGCTAACAGTAGGTGGGGCAGGAAGACTAAACATCTCCATTATAGTTCCCACATGCACGACTCCCTCCTGCCTCAATGCTAACACTCGCGTCTCTGATCTGCACAGTGATGCCGCTTGGCGAGCGGAGCAGGGAAGGACACATATTAAAGGGGCTCATTATCACACGATCCTGCTAATTCCAGAGTGAGAAGGCCCGGGGTTTCCCCTTAGCTTAGTCTTTGGAAACAGATGGCACACGGCCCAAAGCTGCTTTACTGCCAGAGCCTGAGGAACAACAGCCTCACTCCATACTAATGCAACCTGGACTCCATACTGCTTCAGTCAGAAGAACACTGTCTCTCTCTCTCACACACACACACACACACACACACACACACACACACACACACACACACACACACACACACACACACACACACAAAGTATACTATAATGAATATGGACTGTTAATCTTATTGC
Source organism: Tachysurus fulvidraco (assembly GCF_022655615.1). Classification (NCBI taxonomy): domain Eukaryota; kingdom Metazoa; phylum Chordata; class Actinopteri; order Siluriformes; family Bagridae; genus Tachysurus; species Tachysurus fulvidraco. Next base: position 17,474,320 of record NC_062523.1, on the reverse strand, counting down.
ATATAATCTCTGCTTTATATTTTGCCCTAAAGATTAATGGAACATCTGCAGAAGTAAAAGTAACTTCGGGAACAGCATTTATGTGGTCAAATAAATACGACCGAAGAGCAGGATATACATTTTTTTAGCGATCTCCAGATAATTTTGTGAAAGACAAAATTCAGCCGTTCACAGAGACTAAATAATGAGAAAACGTATCTGAATCGTACCTTAGTGTCGAAACGATGAAAATGCTACATATTCCCTCGAATGATGCTTATTACTGCCGCTGTAAAGTTGGTTTACGTTAGTTATTCACTGCACTTCCAGAATACTTCAGTGAGTGTTTAAACAGAGCCATAAAAGGTTCATTAAAAAGCCTTACTGACTAAATACGCATCAAAATCACATCATGTACACTTATATCCACATTCAGCTTGTATTAGGAACAGGTTTCTGGCATGTTTCAGGCCTTTAATCACTGTTATTCTTCAGTTTCAGTTTAGTGTACTTTTTGAGCGTAAACAACAAATAGCACATGCAAAAAAATCTTGTTTAATTATTGCTTCCACCTCTTACTGTGCACACAATGTCACTCAGTCCATTAATCTTTGCAGATCACCTGCAACACACCCACAGTTAATGCCCTTGCAAATACAAATGAGAAAACTGCTCTTAGGGATCTTAGTAAACGCACTGTGATGTAGCCTGTAGTACAGACATGAGACAAAGTAACTGATCAGTGATAAAATGATGGTGAACATGCAGAGGATGTTCCAGTAGACTTCACTGCTGATGGTTTCAGTCACTTGCACCTGTGTCTCCTTTCACCCTGATAAGCACCATTCTTAGTAGTTCCTGTGTCTCGCTGTCAAGCTTTTGTGTGCTGTCGTGTACATCTAGTCCATAGTCTGCTTGTATCTTCTTGTTGATGGTTCTGCACTTTATGCAATAAAAACCTCCTCTTGCATCTGCTTCATCTACAAAAACCTGACTGCTGAATATTACTGCAGCTCTCAGTTACTGTCTGAGAATAATGTGATGCTAGGTAGTAACGAGACGGATAAACAGTAATACTACAAAACAGAAAGGCTTAAAAAAAGAAACAAAACTTCTATATTAAAATAAAAAAAATGCAGTTACATAACCTGACCAGTAGAGTCAAGAGCGAGTGGCCATGTGATTTCAAGAGACTCTTAGGTGTCCAAATAAAGGAAAGGCAATAACGCTGAGTAATGCTTTATCACTCAGACAGCCTTTAATCTCCCAGTCATTACATCGATTTCAATCACTATACATGTCTCTGTCTACATCAAAGTGCTCCTGTGTGTCTGCTCACATTTTCTGTACATATAAAGACACCACTTACCCCGCCACCCCCTCCCCACACACAAGTCCCCACCACGCTTTTTCCCTTTGTCTCTAAACAATCTTTTGAATTGTCGCTCTGATGTGCTGTGTGGAAGGTGCAGCAGTTCCCATTTACCCACTCAAATGTTCTCAGTGGAAGCTGTGGGTCAACTCAAAACAGTCAGCCAGCACAAGGAGAGCATGCGTTAGGAACCGAATATATGAAGACCGGCTTGTTGCTCTAGCAACGAAAATCATACAATAATTTGTATACCAGAGATAAATGTTTATAACCAGAAATGCATCTGAATTCTGAACTGGAAAATGGTCTGAAAGTTTTCAACAGACAGATCAGTTCTTCAATTTTATGTTACACAAACACCTGCATCAATGTGAAGTGTGAACGCTCACCAACATTAACTGTACACTGTATGCTTGGGTTAGGAAAACTTGGTAGACCCTCTGCCAGCTAAGCACATCCCTCAGCGAGCCTAAAGCATTATGGGAGAGCTAGCACTGCCCACCAGCAGCTGCTGCTATAATCACATGATACGCCACTAGTGGTGATGTGCTGCAGGACTCAGTAAGGGGCAGCTTTAGTGCCAGATATAACAGGGCATTGTGCCCATTAAACAGGGTGCAAGGCCACACACACACACACACACACACACACACACACACACACACACACACACACACACACACACACACACACACACACACAAATGTGTGGGACTTGTTCTTGGCAGAATGAAAAAGTGGCTGCTAAATACAGGGAAAGAAGATAGAAAGCAGGCACATGCTGAGACTTCCTCAGCAGCACAGAGGAAAATAGACTGGCAAGCAGAAACATGAGACAGGGTGAGAATGAAAGACAAAGATGCAAAAGGAAATTGTGGAAAAAGATGAAGAATTAGAAGAAAAGCAAAAGATGAAAAATACGCTTTTTAAAAAAAGCGGGAGGAAGGAGAACAAGTTGACTTCAGGTGGTGTTTGTTCACAGCTGGGCTGCATTACAGAGAGAGAGCTGAGGGTTAACATGACAAAGAATCTCATGCACCCTCAGCATGCGGGAGTTGAATGTCTTAAGATCAACATAAAGGTATATGCATGGAGAGGAGGGTTGTGGGTATGGGTATACAGCTTGAAAATCTCAGCTGAATGTTGTGCAAAAGACTGGATGAGCAGAGAAGTGTTACAGTGGATCCAGAGTCTATCCTGGGAACACTGGGAGTAGGGCAGAAGTTCACCCTTGGTCCACCATGCAACTACACAACCACACACTTATACACACCCAGAGTCCAGTCCAATAACTTCTGAGAAGGAGGAGAAATGACACACACATAGAAACCCAAGGTCAGGATCAAACCATGACCTTGGAGCTTGGAGCTGTGAGGCAGCAATGCATATATTACGTATTTGTGTGAAATGCATATAGGACCATTTTGCCCACATATAGAAATATATAGGGTAATACAGCACAAATGTATGCAGAATATTGCCTTAAATTATTCATTTTAACATTTGAGCTAAATTCTTCTTTAGCTGAATTGGCACAGGATTAAGACAAAAATAAATTTCCTATATTATTATAATTTCCTGTATTACAAATGCTATTATATGGTTTGATCCAGATCAGCAATGTCTGTGTTTTTTGCTGTCTGTGCCCCAAACTGAAATCTCTTCTACGCTCCGGTGCCTATTCGACCGCTTGAGTGCCATCCTGTGAATGGAGCATGATCACATGACCATGTGACGCAAATGTCTGAGGTTCAGAGAAAAATCAACCGGTTATAAGCTCGCTCCCCTGTGCTAAATTTATCGTTGTTTGTGAAAGTTTTAATCATTGAGGAGACCTGTAAAAAAATTTATTATAGATGTAGGTCTAATAAATAAATGCAATCTAAATAGGGCTTTTCTCATATTTAGGACTTCTTCTAGGCATTCTCTACAGTGAAATAAAAGTATTTATTGTACATTGTTAGAGAGAGAGAGAGAGAGAGAGAGAGAGAGAGAGAGAGAGAGAGAGAGAGAGAGAGAGAGAGAGAGAGAGATAAACTAACTATGGATTAATATACACAAACAGCATGAATGTGTAACTCAAAAACACATGCCATATAAAGTTTAGCATATAGGTTAAAAACTATAACAATAAAATATAATTTGTGTGTGTGTGTGTGTGTGTGTGGGGGGGGGGGGGGTTCCAATACTTGTGCCATATTTGTGTGAAAATAAGCTCAGTATAATTGTAGGCTGTAAGTAATTAGAAAAGCTTTACTCTGTACTAAGTGCACAGATGCCATTAGGATTAAAAACTTGTTCAAGGTTAATTAAGCACTAACCCTGGTAATAAATATATAAATAAACATAAAACACAAGTCAAGCTGAATCACCTCCGAGTCTTTAGAGGGCAAAGTTAAGCTGCTGTGACTATAAACATGGTGCTGGTATATAAAAAAGGAAAAAGAAAAAAGAAGTGACTACACTAAACATAACAATACATAATTACACAGACAAAACAACACTAAGACGTCTCTGTATGTGTGTGTGTGTGTGTGTGTGTGTGTGACTCACTTAAGCACCACTGTATACACACACTCACTAACGCTAAATCTAGAAGACCTCAGTGGAGGCACTGCAGTGTTTCATGGCCTGTAATCAAGCGGGGAACTTGCACAAGAGGCAGCATACGGTTTTCCACGTTTTAAGCACTTATCATACGTCAGATACAACAGTGAGCATGTTTTGTATGTTTTGAGCATAAACAGCTTAAAGTGTAAAGAGTAGACTTGCACCTGATGCAGGAATCACCTCAAACCCAACAAGACAAACATAAGAAGCAGGGAATTTTACAGTTTTACAAAACACACTTCTTTTTAATGGGTTTATTAAGAAGTCTATACTATAAAGTATCAGGACACTGAATCGCATGTAAACACGTTCATCTAATTATTAGCAGAATTAGTTTTCATGCAGTTGTCAGATACACATTTTATAATGGAAGCATATTTGTTTTCAGAAAAATCTGAAATTAATTTGGGTAACTGTGGCAACAACCACGTATGGGTGGGATGGTCAGGGGTGCACATACTATTGCCCATGTAGTGTAGTTTATAAACTGTTTTTGAAGGACATATGAAACAAAGTAAATTTAACACTGCTAACCAACAGGCTGTAGTAAGGTCAGTTACATATATGACTTCCGTCTCACAAAGTATTAACTTTCAGTGTAGAATAAATATCCTGAAAGAATATTGAATTATAGCAATAAACTGCAATTTGAAAATGTCAGATGTTAGGGGGGAAAAAAACTTTTTTTTTTGAATGAGAAACATCAGCAGTACCCTTGCTAAATTAATAAAGCAGCAAACGGCTGGAGTCACAATGGCAGCCGGATGCCGAGGGTGAGAGTTGAGTGATCAGTGAGAATTGTATAGGCTCAGCTCTCCATCTCAGCAAACAGGAAGCTGTGGAGGAGAGCAGCTGCACACTGGAGTGCCATTTAAAGCTGCTGTGCAGAGAGAGCCAAGCTTTCAGAGCAGGAAATCAACACACTGCTGCTCACCAGAAAAGTGTCTGTGTTCACACACGTGTGCTGGATTCGGAACGTCACTAATAATGTGGACAGCATGAAAGAGTATTTGTACAGCAAGGCAGGGCCTGACCCACACCCACTGCTCTTTGGTAAGAGGAACCGCGTCAGAAAAGAACAAGCACTCTCCTCAGACTTCCTTTAAAACCTTAAAGCATGAAATGATCATGAGTGTGAGATAAGGGTGACTAAGGGACGCTAAGCTAAATTTTACTATAGCTTTGCATAACCTACCTGTAGCATATACAGTACATTTATCCTTTACCACAGAATTCGCATGTGCTTTTTCCACGCTATAGCTGCTTGGCTATAAATACACACAGGAGGTGATGTGCAATTACACACTTTAATGATTTTTTAAATTATAACACTTTCAGGTTCAAGTATAAGGAATGAAACTGTCACAAATACACATACTAATCTAAAAAGTGCATTTAAAACAAACTGTGAAGAAAAAGATTCTCACACACATACACACACACAGGTATACAGGCATGTGGTAAAAAAAAAGTGTCTCGCTTTAATGAATTCATATTTTTGAAGTAAAAAAAATTCTATGAAGTGATTTGCATTCAGCCAATAAAATGTGGTCACGAGACAGTTACAACAGCTACAACACCACTTACTGATCACACCAAGTTGAAGATATTGGAGGTTTATAATACTGGATAATGGCTGGATGAAATATACTGCTTTGTGTGAGAGCATCTCTCAGACTTGATCCATAAATGATACAAATTCTTTGAACAGGATCTTTGTGGGATCACAAAGTTGTTATTTCCTTTCTCAGCATCTGATGGACATTCCATGGCATCATTCTGTCTCTGTGTAAAAGTTGCTCCATGTATTTGATAAGAAACATTATAATAATAATACCATAAATAATCAAAAATCAGCCTTACACTTCATCAATATGGAGACAGCGATGATGATTTGTAGCCTAATGATGAAATATAGTGATGGCTATTGATGTCATATCATCTTGTGTTTTTAAAAAAAAAAAAAATAACGGTGAGTACTGTAAAATGAGATAATCTGCCACATTTGAAGTTAGACCAGAGGGCAAGTGTGTGTATGGCCTTCTGTCATTTTGCATAATATTCTGATAATAGCAGGTTCTCAGATGTGTATATTTACAAAATGGACCAGAATCTCTAGTCAGTGGACTACCTCACAAGGGTATGTGGCAAATGAACATATCTATATCTAAAAAAACCATCAACAACCAAACAGGAATCAGTTCTCTTCCTGGTAGCAATAACACAATGGGTTACTGAAATGAACTGTTTCCAAGCACAAAGCAGTCCACCTTGGACACTTTCTCAAAAAGGTAAACATGTGCTTTCACACAGAGTTATTTACTGGGTGAAAGTCTCCAGTTGCTGTACTATGAAGCCTCCAATAGGTGTTCCTTCCTTCTGGTTGCCATAGTAATCATTTTATCAGTGGGTGAATAAACATGCATTCCACTAGACAACAAAACATACTGGAGAAAGAGTTCTCATATACAAAATTCAGCAGTATATTTCTGCATCATATCAGATGAAGGAGAAGCAGTGTGTGCTCTTTGTCACAGATCACATGTGCTCTACTGTCGTCACTCCAAATGGTACTTGCCGCACCCGGTCGCTCCATATTTGCATAAAGTTAAAGATTTCTCAGCTTTGTCGCTGGACACTCTCAAAGCTAGTGTTGTTGCTCATGTCACTGGAATTCTCCAGAGTAGTGAAATTGAATGATCCTAATGTGTAGTTTCTAATATGTTGTCATTTTTGTAGTAACTGCTTATCAGGGGCCGGTAGGGCAAACGGATGAAAATATATTTTTTTTCTATAATGAAAATTCTCTCTCATATTTTGGAAGGATCTCCAGAGTCATCAGTAAAAAAGTTCTTACACCAAGTGGATGGCTATATGCTTTCTATGTAACATAGGTTCATTTTAAATAATTTTAAAAGAGAGGGGGAAAAAAGAGGAGCTGGTCAGGAATGACCAACAAGAACTAACTTATTTTTGCCACCCTCCCATTTTATTCATCGTCCATGTCATTACAAATGGATAAAAGTTGTATTGTGTTGTTCTTTATGAAAAAAATGAAAAACATTTATAATCACTGGAAAATTGTGATGGTACCACAGGAATAAAACACTGTTATAGGGCCATATCACAGCATCCCATTGCTGGTTAAATGATAATAACTGCACAGCCAGTCATGTTGAATTTCTCTCACATACAGTCCAGAGTGTGTATTCTGTATGATTACACAATTCCACAGACCCAGTTAAAGCATGAGCTCTGCTGCTAAAAGACCGAGCAACGTGCTGGATATAAATGGTTTTTCATATCCTGATGAGGCATGAGGTCTGTATAGGGAAGGGAGTGACAGAGGTCAGTATAAGTAATGCATCAGCCAGTGCAGGTATGTGCTGAGTGATTGTGATGCTGCTGCTCAGGTGACAGGCTTTTACCTTGTTACCTTCTCTGGGAGCAAGGCAAAGCTGCCCCGGTGGAAACTGTTCAAATCGAATTATTATTTAATGCATATTTAATGAGCTGTGACCCAATCTGAATCCAGTGACTAAGTTTAGAGTCGCTCTACTCTAGTGTGTGTGTGTGTGTGTGTGTGTGTGTGTGTGTGTGTGTGTGTGTGTGTGTGTGTGTGTGTGTGTGTGTGTGTGTGTCTAGCACAAACACGCACCCTAGGCCAGGAAGCGATAAAGAAAGAAAACTTCAGTTCACCAGCAGTCATAAACCCTGCCATAGAACAATAGCAGAAAGACTTCTCTTACGATTAATGAATCAATTAAAGTGTTATTTCTCAGCAGAGAACAAACCATAGTGAGATGAAGTCTAATTGAATTGTTTGCAACACAGACTAAAGGGGAAAACCGCATCCATTTCTCTTTATGTCCTGTGCTCTCTTTATCTTTCTTTTACAGCATGGTGGGAGTCCACACTCTGGAATAAGATGAACTTTCATACAGAAGCTAAACTGGTGACTGATAGCACACAGGAGCACCTGAATATGTACCCGAGTGTTACTCAAACGTCTGAGTCTCACACACACACACACACACACACACACACACACACACACACACACACACACACACACACACACACACACACACACCACCTACAAACCCATGCTCACTTACTATAAACAGTGAAGAGTATGCCACTTTCCCACCACTCGTTCTGGCTCAGTGACTGTTGGTAGGAATCTCTGACCGAGTTGTTACTGCTTGCTCATCGTGTCCATTACTTTATAAGCCTCAGCAGTACATCAGCTATTCCTCAGAGAGTAGATTTGCTAACAGATGCCATCCCAGCAGTGATCTTATACGAGCGCATGTAAGGAATTATACTGTCTGTTTTGATCTGGTGAGATGAAGTCCAAACACCCCAGGTCTCTCTCTATGCCGTAAAGCTGATAAGCCGTTACAGAAAAGGTCTCAATTATCATAGTCACAAAGAAAAGCTTTCATATCTGGCCTGACAATAACACATACCACCGACCTGCTAACCTTTATGTAGTTTGTGTAGGAGTTCTGAATTTTAAAATCCAATACTCTGCTAGAGATATCACTCCAATATTCCACAGAAAAAGGGCAGATGAACCTATTGACACATGATTCTGCAAACACTGACAGTTGTGTAGGTGTCTTTAATATTAACAGACACCACTGAAAGCCAAAGTCCCCTTCCATCATCTCACAATAGTACACTATTGGCCAGCAAGTATATATCAAAACTATATTTATTATGGAGGTCAATAAACATTTATAAACATAAAAACCCACCTCTATTGGTGTGGAAAAAAATTCTGCATAAATCCAAAAAACATTCAACCGATCGCTCTTAGGATATCACACTAACGATCATCTCAGACGGACAGAGGGGAAGACAGACAACTTATAAACATAATGTCTCCAGCCATACACAGTAATACACAGAGCAGTGGTGACATGTCAATGCTGAAGATGCTGGCTACAAAGATCATTCCGTATAAATCCAAAAAAAATTCAACCACTCGCTCTTTAGATATCATACTCATGAAATGACAAATGTACAAATGACAGTAAATGGAACTCAAGAGACAATGGACAGCTAAGAATTAAGCATGCATACATACATACATACATACATACATACATGCATGCATACATACATACTCATTCATGCAATTACCTAATCAGCTAATCATGTAGTAAAAGTGCAGTTGTCTTGAGACAATCATGCAGATTCGGACCAGCGGCTTTGTGAAATGTTCAGTCAACTATCAGAATGGGGGGAAAATGTGATCTCAGTGATTCTGCCTATACCATTACTGGTGCCAGATGGGCTGGTTTGAATATTTCTGGAACTGCTGACCACCTGGGATTTTCACACACAACTCTCTAGAGTTTACACAGAAACGTGCAATGAAGAAAAACGCTTAAGTAGGTGACAGTTCTGCAGAAGGAAAAGCTTTATCGATGAGAGAGGTCAATAGACAATAGACAGGCTGGTTCCAGCTGACAGACATACTACAGAAACTCAGATAACCACCATCTACAATTATGGTAAGCTGAAAAACATTGCAGAAGGCACAACATGCCAAAACCTGAAGCAGATGGTCTACAACAGCAGAAGACCATGTTGGGTTCCACTTCTGTCAGCCAAGAACAGAAAGCTGAGACTGCAGAGGGCACAGACTCACCTAAACTGGGTAGCTGAAGACTGGAAAAATGTAGCCTGGTCTGATGAATGAGGATTTGAATCCTGATTTCGGCATATAGATGTACGTAGAGAAAGATCTATCTGTGATATGAGACTAAGTTGGCCTAAATGATTGACGGCTATTCGTCTCCTGAAGTCAGTCTGCACAAAATTATATATTTTAAAAACATCCAGCCAGAATACAAGCTCAAAGCTGCCCATTTCCTCCTCTGAAATGTTTCATTTTAAATACAAGCAGCTGGTCCTAGCACTCTAAATCTCCCCTGTCCATCTGAGCTAGGCACAGCAGTCACAACCAACTTTATAATGGTATACAAACAACTAGATGTACGCTAAAGTGCACACTTATTTCAAGGACAAAAGCAATATTGCAGCGTTCAGTCACACAGGAGCAGAGCAATAACCTCAGCACCTGTCCTGAGCCATCAGTGGAAACCAAATGAAACACACAAACTGATCTCAGTTGGGCACAATGCATCAGTGGACCACTGAGTGCTGTCTGGTTACAAAATGCCAGCTGAGCCCAAACACGGAGTTCGGTCTGCAATAAGAGATACATAGGACATGAGCAGTTATAAAGAAGATGGATAAATGAAGGAACCACTCAGAGAAGCATTGGCTGGCAGTGAGTAGTAAAGAAAGGCCTCTATGTTTCACAAGAACCAGAAAGCCATAAAAGTAATCATGACATGACATAACTTCTTCCTTTACCTTCATTGACCCTCAGCATCTGTGAAAAGTCTGCCAAGAGGGCCAAGAGGGAGGAGGAGCAGAAAGAAAAAGAGAAAAGCGAGGGCGAGAATGTGGGCAGACAGGCAGTCGGATGAGTTCCCGATCTCAAGGCTCTGTGCTGGAACAGACAGAAACCTTAGCTCCTATTACAGTTCTGTCACGCTGAGCCTTTCTCCACCTACTGAATGATTTCCTGATATTCCTCACTAGGGCATACGGACAAGCAGACAGATACAGTCACTTTTCTCGAAAGACCTATTGCAGATTTTCAGAGTTTTTCAGCATTTGAACTTATAAAGTGGCAATTAGTTTCCATTGTATTCCTATTTTGTTTCATATTCTTTCACACAGCGTCTGCAGTGCTTCTCTTTCTCAGCTTGTTGCTACTCTACAGAGAGTACAGCTGGTGGTGATGGCATGGCTTTATTGGAAACAGCCGCTGCAGCCTATACCAGTGCCAGGCAGGCACTTCGCCACACTGCCCACAGCTGGCACCAGCCATCAGTCAGACCCACAAGCAAGGCACGTGGGCATGCAAGGCATGGTCCAGGCTGGGGCATGTGTTGTAAAGACTTTCCCCCCTTGCAGAGAAAGCACATGGGGAGAGATAGATGACTGAACAAGAGACAAAAAGAAAGAGACGAATGAACAAAGATCAATACTGCCATCCGCTGTGCAGAGCTCTAAGATGCATTAAAGAGAGAGGCAACTACAAAACAGCATACTAACCATTCGAAGCAATAATATCCAGATTTATTTATAGTCATAATTGAATTGCTATAATACTATACATTTTAATATTTAGAGAGGAAACTGTTTTTTTTATTCATTTTCAGTACTGGAGTATGTCCTGGGTTTTATTCAGTGAAAGCTATGAATTCCTGCTGAACTGTGGTTGCGTAACACCATATGTCAAAATGCAAAATGAAAAGCACATCAGAAAATACTGAACCAAACCCGTATGTGAAGAACATGGCTAGTTCCTGCATCTGATGCGGATTGTGCTGTGGTTTGTGAAGTGAATTTCAGACCATTGACTTTTAAAAAGGACCAGGGAACGATTCTCATCTTCTACATTTCACCACTTATAAGGTTTGGGCTTGGGGGAAAAAATACAAGTATTAAAGTGAACCAAGACTAGAAATGAGTTTGATTAGAAAAAAACAAAATCAGACACTGCTTTCACTATGGAGCTTTCCATCCAGTCTAGTTTCTATTTCTCTAAATATATGTGCAGATTGTTGTCTCCCTCACCACAGGTCCATATTACAGCTCTTTGATTTCATGTGGTTGCCAAGTGGAGGTGGTATGTTTTTGTACACACCTGCCTGTGTGAGGAAGACTGCAGGACAAACATCAGTGTGTGATGGGTTGCTGATTTCATGAGGTTACTCTAGATCAGGGGTATTCAATTAAAATTCAAAGAGGTCCAGTTACTAAAATTTCCTCCCAGCAAAGGTTTGAATCTTATCTTATCTTGCTTGTCACTTAAAATAGTGTACCCTCATGTTAATAAAATCAATAACGCACATACATTTCTATATAATTTATTGTTAAATTTTAAGTGTTTTCCAAGTCTGAACTTGTATGGCACTTGAATGGAAAACAATACTGTGGTTGTCTTTACCACATGTCAAGTAACAGACAACAGACACTGAATTTCTTCTGAATAAAATAAATAAAAAGTACAAACACAGCTTTGAGCAGCCTGAACTTAGGGCCTATATTTCAAGTAATATAAAAGCATTAAAAGCATAAAACATAAAACATTCAGAATCTTTTGAATAAAATAAAAGTGCTTTTAATCTTTAAGAAAAAAAATTAAACAAAAGACTTTTGAGCTGCCCCTTTTTTAAACATTAACTACATTAATAACACAGGAACCTTAGGCAAAAGAACATTTCAGGTGAAATTGAACAGGGCAGAATTTACTGAATAAAAGAAAAGTGCAGAGCTTTGAGCAGCTCCCTTTTTCCTCTCTCCTTTCCACCTCTCCTTACTCCCTTTCCATCTTCCGTTCCTAGTGAGAGAAATGGGCATGTAACTGTCCTGACAGCAGTTTGAATCTTAATTGTCCTGCCAGTGTAATTAGGTGCATTACTGCCACCTTCTGCTCTGGAGTATGGAACAGAAACAATCTGTTTTTGGCTTGGCTTTTGATGACGCTCCTGTCGTAATAACTAGATTAACTGCACATGAACGAAAGATTTATCTTTTTATTAATATCAAAGAACTTATATAATCTTATAATATTAGATTATAATAAGGAGATGCTTAATATGATAACATTAGAATTTTAACGGGTCTGGGCAGACCCGTCACTCGGACCGAATCCGGACCGCGGTCCGCTATTTGGTGATGCCCGCTCTAGATGTTAGTCTAATCACTGTCTTACAAATTAAGCCTGTATAAATCTGAGAGATCCCAGCAGACGAACGATGAATAAAGGTGTGTGTGTCAGTTATGATGTAACTAAAATTACACAAAGAGCATGAACATGATCTCAGTGTTCCAGCAGGCTTCTGCTACACACTAGTAATGAGGCATGACTCCATTTCAGTCGTTTCCACCAGGGTGCAATGGATTCAATGCTGAGCTACCATTTTTCCCCTCATAGTTTTCTTATTCTTTCCTTCTCTCTCTCTCTTGAGTTTCTTCTTTTTATAAAAGATTGTCAAAAGGTGAGCTCTTCCAGTGTCTTCCCCCTCTATCCAGAGACAATATTCTGAAACAACCATGGGATTAGTTTTTGAAGTGGAGAATAGGATTGCACATGTAAATGCACATCTTGCTCTAATGGGGCTGATGCAAGCCGAATCGAGAGCCAGTAATGAAGTAAAACACTTGAGAACCCTGACACAAAGTTAAGCACCTCTAGCAAAAAGACAGCTGTAGTCGTTGTGAAGTGTCCTGTACTGCTCAGTGCTTGTGAGTAAATTGTGAAGATTTGCAAGAAAGAGTGAGTATTAATAATACTGTTAAAATATCCCAGGTGGTGAAAAAATAGACATGGAAAAAAAAACCAAGATTGGCAATATCATAAACTACACAAAAAATGGCACACGGGGCAGTTTTGCTAGCTCACAATTTCAGGTCCACAGTTTGATCATGACACTAGCTATGGGATGAGTTTCTATCTATAAGGAGTTTTGTATGATCCCTCAGATAGATGGACTGGCTACACAAATTTGCCCTAGGTGTTGTGTTCCCTCCAGCATGTAGTCCCTGCCTTGCACCCAGTGTTCCCGGGAGCGTCTCTGGATACACTGAGACCTTGACCAGGATAAAGTGGCTACTAATGTCCAATTAACTTAATTACTCCGATACAGTGAACATTAGAACCATTTTTTTTTTACATTCTAATTCTGATATATTTTGTAATTACAAAAGCAAATCAGCCATAAACACTGAGTGGTGTTTGTTCTTCAGTGTCCACTTGGTATGTCAGGGTCAAGATAATGAAAGAAAGGGAGCAAAACACATAACGATGTCCCTAGACAAACCATGAACAGTGTGTGTGTGTGTCACACAGTGCCATGTGTCACACAGAATACCACCTCCAATCCATTTCACACAAACGATTGTTAACTGTGTGCTCTCAGGTCACGCTGGAGTGTGAGAAAGATGGGTGACTTCACAAACCGTGTCCGAGAGCAACAGCAGCTTGAGAGAAAGGACTGTTACACAGTGAGGTCTCCAGAGTCAAGCATGCAGGGAATTTTTTGCTGATAGGAACCATAATTATCACTCTTCATCACATGGGAGTCTCCATCAGCACCAGGGTTTAGTGATTCTCAGAAGCATATGATATGAAACAGTACCATCAACCTCTAGCCACTCAGCAGTGTTGAGCATTTTATTATCAGGGACTCAACAAATCAGTGAAAGACTTATTTACTTATTTAAAAATGACAAACGTGTGAAACTTTTGATTGACTCATACTGTAGCACCCGCTTAGGAACAGAAACATAACAGGCTAATTGAATAAAACTACTTTTTTTAAGTATTTAATGGGAATCGAATACGAATAAGACTATAATGTTATACAAATGTACAGAATGTATATTCTGTCTCTTGGCAGGCAAAGAAAATGATGGCTGTGGCATAACATGATTTTTTAAAAATTAAATGTGTTTATTACACCGTAATGTTCCTAAAACGTAAGAAAAAAAGTTTATTTATTTACAGTATATTCTTACTACCACAAGGTGTTGCAGAGCCCAGGTAGTCACATGGCATACTTGTATATACCAAACCTAATAGTCTCTATATTGTCACTAAGAAGGAAATGACACACTTGGCTGAGTTTTTTTGATCACCACCTTTACTGCTGGTCAGCAAACACACTGTGTGTCATGCTGGAGAACAGCCTTATGAGGGAGACAAGCCAGAGATTCACACTGGAACAAAAAAGTAGGGGCCATTTAGTGCAGCCAATCAACCTAACTGAATGGGAGAAGGAAGTAAACCAGAGGAAAAGCACATGGGCACAAGGAGGACACGGAGAAGACAAGGAGAGGACACAAAGAGAGGATCATACAGGAGGAAGACTGGCATGGGGCACAGAGAGAAGACGAGCATGGGGCACAGGGATCATACAGGAAGTGGACAGGCATGGGGCACAGAGAGAAGACAGGAGGAAGACAGGCATAGGGCACAGAGTGAAGATAGACATGGGGCACAGGGATCATACAGGAGGAAGACAGGCATGGGGCACAGGGATCATACAGGAAGGACACTGGGAGGACAAAGGGATCACACAGCTAAGAAAAGCGGGGAGTACAGGGAAGACATTTCTCCTTGTTAATTGTTAGCACATACAGTTTATTAGATTAATATTACATTGTCATATCAAAATGTGTTACTAAAAGTCACCTTCCCCATCACTGAACACTTTTATGACAGTGTGTGTTTGTGCATGTGGGTGTATGCTTTGTACTCGCAAAGGAAAAAACTGAGAGTGGCAACGATTTCATGCTCCATTAGGACTCTGTTTAGATCATGTTGGCGTACATATTTTTGTCCTTCCAGCCAGAGGTCTGTGTAATGTCACTTTCATCTGCCTCACATGTTGCTCTGGTGGTTATCAATCAAAATGGATATTGGTGTTATCTACAAATATAATTAAATGCTGGATAACTTCCACAGGGTCTGTGTCACAGGCTGCCAGAACGGCATCCAGAGTGGAGCCCCTGAGAGCAGAGCAGGAGAGATGCTTCAGAGGAGCAGCAGAACAGTGACAGTGAGTAGGAGGAGGAAAAGGACACCTGTACAGCCTCACAAAAGGCTCAACACAGCACTGATGGCTCATGTGCGTCATTGCTCAGGTGTACAACTTCCATACAGGCTTTAGATGAGTTTGTTAGTCTGGTTGTGTTCTTCCTGCTGCAACACCAGAGACACATGCCAGATAGCTTCAACTGACAAAAAAAAAAAAAAAAAAAGACATTTATCTCATATATTCCTGTGTAAAAGGCAGTGATGGAATCACTGATATGCGATTGCTCACTCACTCAACTTTTGATCCAGGCTCAGAAGCACAATGCACACCCTGTGCTGTTTATAGCACTTCACTGAAGCGGTCCTCTCGGCCAAACATTAACATCTGTGCCTCACCAGCATAATCCCCAACGGCATGAGCAAACAGGCAGCCTCTCACATATAAACAACCAGAAAATGAAAAGTAAATATGGTTAATTTTTTATTGGACTTTAAAAACACACACACACACAGACCATAAAAGGTCTGAAAGATGCCAGTCAGCCATAATGAGCTGCTCCACATGTACTGAATTAGGCAGATAGTGAGTCCATGTGTGTTTGTAATTCCCCATTTTCCAAACTGCTGCCTCTAGGCACTGAACTAAGCTGCTTTGTCAGCAAAAGAGGTGTATTACTTCCTGTGGCTCTGACTTTGCACATGGCCGGGTGAACAATGCAGAGCTGCTTTGCTGTTCGGGTAGAACCCAGGGAAAGTTAATGCACTAATACCACCCTGCTGTGAAGTGTGGCCACCCAGCTGAGATACGAGACAGACAGCCGTCAAAGAAGCAGCACAATTTGAATAAACCAGTTAAATAACCGCCCTCTACCACCACCGGTGAGCGGAAAAGCTTCTCAGAAAACATTTTATGTTGATATTTCTTCTCATTTCTGACTCACACTGTGTGATTTTTCCTTGTCAGGCTGTACAAACTTGATCCCCAGGTCACACTGTAGGATCTCAGTTGTCATCATGTCAGACTGTACGGCAGTCAAGACACGTCAAATTCGGACGCACACAAGAAGATTTGTCTGGGGTTTTACGTCATCGATCTGTGACTCGTTCAGACTGCATTCTCTCACTAAAATGGCAGGTAGCAGCTGTAACTAATCTGTAACGTTTATGTTTATGACAATCCTTCATTATAAAAAACAGAAAAAAAACTCATCTTCCCTGATGTGGTTTGAAGTGGCTGCACTAAGTGCGTCATCCGGTTCAGTTCTCCTATTGGTTCTTGGTTTGAAGCTTATCGTAGAATACGTCACACTGCGTGTAATCTTCTGATACTCCCAGAACTTCATTGGTGGAAAAAACTGATGGCAACGGCCATTAATCATGTCCATGTCAAACCGGCCATCAAAGACAACAGAGTTTACCCTAGGATTCTAGAAATCTGTTAGGATTTTCAAAATTTGTCCCAAGTGACCAGATCGTGGCCAACATCACACAGTGTGAGAGGAGCTTTAGAAACACAGGCTGTCTTGTGCTTTTTGTAATATAATCCTTGCATCTAGCCACTATACTGTACACTGACACTTGACAGTTTTAACTACTTAATTCTATAAGCCACTTTCAAATAACCCTGTAATATAACACACACACACAGAGTCTGTATAAGAGACATTATAAGTGCATTATCATTGTCGCTGCTTCCAAAAAGTTGTCAAGCAATCTGTCAGATGTTAAGTTAACTGTCTGGGATTGTGGCTCATAACTGAAGTGTTGTTCCATCAAATCAGTATAAAATAATGCAGTCTCTTTAAAAAATATTTTTAAACAGACTGCTCACATTATTAGCCTCTAGTGGTAGTCTAAACTACTGAAAGCTGTTTCTACCTTGCGGGAATAAAGCAAGAGCATGGTCGTGTGTGTGTGAGTGTGTGTGTGTGTATGTTGCATGTGTGACATACAAAATGGCTCCTACAAAAAAAGATTTATTAAGCTGATGCTGTAAATCTTATGTTTCTAAATGATTCTAAGTATTTTTTGTGTGTGAAACATGAACCCTTTTTTGAGCACATAAAATAGCAAACAGATGAGAACTGCCATGCCTTATAATGCCCCCAATGCTATTACGATAATTGTTCTAAGAAGTGACAACTAATTAAATATTAATATTGGGGAAAAAACAGCAACTGTAGTGTTTTTAGTAATTCCAGGCTTATTACATGTTCACACAATGTGTGTGCTCTAGTGGATTTCTAACTCAAACATTAAATCCCAGAGGGTAGGTTGTGTGAAGCTAGGCCAATTAGGTAGAACGGGGTGACATGGTTCAAGCCTGTTTACTCTACTGTGTGCCCAACAGTGCTGCCTGAGGGCTCTCTCTCTCACACACACACACACACACACACACACACACACACACACACACACACACACACACACACACAAACAGACAGACACACAGACAGACTCACAGACAGACACACAGACAGACACACAGACAGACACACAGACAGACACAGACAGACTCAGACACAGACAGACTCAGACACAGACAGACTCAGACACACACACAGACACACACACACAGACACACACACAGACACACACACACACACACACAGACAGACTCACACACACTCAAAGAGACATATACACACAGACATATACACACAGAGAGAAATACACACACGGAGACACACACACACACACACACACGGAGAAATACACACACACACACACACACACACACACACACACACACACAGAGAGAGACAGACACACACAGCTTGTTAGAATTACAGATTTGGCTCTTTCTGATATTGCAGTATGCAGATCACATAACAAATGGTGCATGTTATAGATCACAAGATTGCAGGATGGCAAGAACAAGGTCCCCACAGGCTTCAGCTGGAGAGAAGGAAAACATAAAAGAGCAAAAGAGAGGTGATGCTTGTTCGGGCGCTAGCATCTTTCATGTGGCGGTGAGGAGGACATGAGAGCTGTGTGTGGAGGCTCACTGTGTGCTAGAGTGCAACGAACTCACTGAGCATGCTCCTTTAGACGATGATGTAATCCATACTCGGCTTGTGCTGACTAACATGCACCGAGCGAGCAGGAGCGTGAGCAGGAGAGGGAGCAGGAGCAGCAGCAGTCAATGAACACAGACAGAATTGTCAGTAATAAGATATAGTGCTGCTGTGCGTCACTGGACTTCGACATCAGTGGAATTTCTTACCACTTTGTAGAAAAAAAGTCACTGTAATTAAACATGAATGGTGTTTCGTGTACGTTTCATTTACTATACATCTAAATTTCCCCTCACAGAATCTGCCATTGTCTTTAAACCTGCATCAGATGAGAAGCTCATTTTTAAGCTACTGCTCAATATTGGAATAGTAATGGCTTTCATTTGTCCCAATAAGTGTCTTAAAATATTCTGTATATCTGAAAGCGAGTGAGGGAGCCCCACAAGTTCAAAACACCTATGCAAATGATTTCCTGTCTACTCGCTCATCTCTCATGTTACTGGGGAAAAAATAACTGCTCTTTCTTTGCATTTTGACTGAAAACCCGTACCAGTGCACTAGAGCGTTAAATCATGAAGCTCTTGTGTAAAATGCTTAAAGGATAACAGTCGGGGTGATAAAAGACAATCAGAGGAAATGCCAGTGGGTGTTATGACAGCAGTTCATGTAGAGATGATCAAATTGTTATATCCCACTGGCCTTTATTTATTTTATAAATGGTAGAGTCAGAGTGCTAGACAGAAAGAGAGAGGGAGAGAGCGAGGTAAATAATGAGAAGTTACCACAGGGCAGTGAGAGAGTCCAAGCACACACATGCAGGGTCACACTCGAATACAGAGAGCACGGCTTTCACGTTTATTTCTGTATTCATCGTAAGAACGAGCAGGAGATGAAGGGACATAGCATTACTTCATTGCCTGTGGTCAGTATAAATAGAATAAATAGCTGTGAATTAAATCCAGTCTTCATTCATGGAGAACTGCCTCCATCTTTTGCTCTCTCTGTTCCTACTTCTCTCTCTCTCATAAAACACTAGGCTGGGTATTTATGCTCTCCCGTGACTCACAGAGAGACCTTCATGATCACTGACAGCTCTCTGTTCCACCATGTGTGACAGGAGAGCACACATACACGGGCAAATACCTTCATGACAGAGTACGGCTATCTAAACCGAGTTGCAAACGCTGTTCTCTAGGCGCACACACACACACACACACACACACACACACAAACACACACACACCCTATAATTACTGCATGTAGCATGCATTCCAACACTGAGTTTCTCTCCTCCTATACTGTAGCTGGAGCTCGGTAGGTGTGGAACTTCCAGTGAAAACACGCTGAAAAAACACACATTTGAAACAGAACACTGTATTTATATCAGCAGTGGAAGGAGTTGACCTTGCTTCCTGTGACCGAATCATTCGACCAGCTCCAGCAGAATGAAATTGAGCAGCGACTGGGATGAATCTTTTCAATTTCTTCTCCACTGAGCTAGAAGCTTTAACGCAGAAACAAGGACACACAACAAGGAGAATCTGATGTACATGTGTCCACAAACTATGTAAGTGTGGACTAAGGGTATTAAAAGTGATTAGTTTCCAATTATTGTTCAAAATATTTGTTACATTACACATTATTATTATTATTATTATTATTATTATTATTATTATTATTATTATTATTATTATTATTTTTATCATTAAAATACACTGACAGGCTTGAGGGTCAACTGACAAACTGAAAATAGAACAACCATTAAAAGTAACATCTTTTTTTCATAAAAGCTGATCTACACTAAACACGTGAAAACAATATGATGCCACAGTAGCCCCTCCACTTGCCCCAGTTTTCATGGTACACTGTCAGAGAAACAGATACCGTACAGGTACATCATTGCTCCCCAAGGAACAAATGCAAATGTACCCTTCAAAATATTTAATAGTGGACCTTATGCTCAAATGATATAGTTTACATGAGTTACATGAGAGAAGATTGACTTTGCCATGTAAACAAATGCACTAATGACATACCCTTTGAGGTATTACCTAGTATGAAGATTTTTTAGCATAAAAAAAAAGACAGAGAATAGAAATAATCTACATTTACCAGGAACTCTTCTAAACCAGAGTGTTCCAACCCCTAAAAGAGAAAACACAAGCCCTCATTTGTCTATAATTATTTGAAAAGCTCAGCTGGTACGTGTTTTATGCTCTGTATCAGTAGTTAGTTTTTAGCACACTTCCTGACCAGGCATGTTGTCCAATCCTAACTCAGTCTGGGACTGCTGGCCTTGAATGCCTTCTATGCAAGCCCATATTGTGCAGAGTTTTATTCCATGACCTTCTGCCAAATGTGCTGACAGAGAAGCCAGATGGAAAGTCAGATTCTTTATCTGAGGTGAAAGGAAGAGAATGAGAATTTACATGAGATTTCTTTTGTATTTCTTTCATTCTGTATTCAGCTGTGAGGATGAGCACGGTATTATAGACGCCCGTCATCTCGGTTGCACTCGGAACCCGTCTGTCACGCACGAATAATGTGTAAGCTTGCCTTAAGTGATACCTCAGCAAAGGAGAGAAGGTGTGTAATACAGCAAAAAGTATGGAAAATTTGCTTTCTTTTTTGTGAATGCCTTCAGAATGAAAAATGAATCCTTCAAATGTTCAGGTTGATTGAGGGATGTGATGTGTAAGGACATCAGTATGGTGCCTCAGTCATCCTGTGGCCTTGAAGCCAATTCATCTCCTCTTTCTCTAAGCAATGTGAATGGAAGGGAGTCAAACCTTGCTGGAGAAGTCAGGGAGGATGTGGTTCTCCATTCTGTGGGGAAAAGGTGGATGAGGCAGAAAGAGTTCCCATGGAAACCATTCTAATGCACCGGGGACACAAACCCGTATGCAAACAGAAAGCCCAGGAGAGAGCCAGATCTACAACCTTAGATCTCTAGCAAACCCATCACAGAGATCATATTCACACAGGTCTCCACTGACCTATTGAGCTCCTTGCCTTGTTTATCAGATCTTTCAATTACCAAAATACTCTAGCCAATTCATTCAGTGTAGCCACTTACAGGCATTTTAACGGTCACATCTCTACCCCTGTCCACGTGCTTGTGAAATGATGTCAGAGCAATGCATAAAATCGATATAGCTGCAAGTCAAGTGCATCAGTTCATTTTCTCATAAAACATGGGAGTAAGGATGAAAACCGTGCATGTTGCAGACAGGCTAGCTGGAGTATTTCTGAACTGCGAATCTCCTGGGATTTTCTCAGGACATATCCCCACACATGTCCCTAGAGTTTAGACTGGATGGTGCAGAAAAACAAAAAAACATCCAGAGAGTGACAGTTCTGAGGGCAGAAAGGCCTGATGGATGACAGATTTCAGAGAAGAGAAGCCTGTGAGCCGGTCTGGTTCTGACGGTTGATGATTAAAATAAAACAATGTGGTCTTTTCCCAAATGTCACCTGTCCAGTTTCTGCCAATTGTAACCTCAGATTCCTGTTCTTGGGTGACAGGAATGAAAGCTGATGTAGTTTTCTGCTGTTGTAGCTCATCCACCTGAAGGAGTGACATGTTCTGCATTCTGATATGCTTTTCCATACAGAGAGTTAGCCACTGAACACATTTTGCCCCATTGTCATGTTCGATGCGAATATCGGCTGTAGATCTTCACTCGTATCCGCGTGATCTTAAGCTTTATTCTGCTGCCACATGATTCTGTAATTATATCCTTGAATTAAATTTATAATTGGCGCCCCCCTGCCCACTCCCCAGGACCTGTATGACACAAGAACCAGAAACCGGGCAGGAAAAATCACCACTGACCCTTCGCACCCTGGACACAACCTCTTTCAGCTCCTCCCTTCTGGCAGGCGCTACAGAACCTGGCTTACTAAAACTGCCAGACACAGGAACAGTTTCTTTCCCCAGGCAATCACCCTGATCAACAACTCACCATAATTATATTCACTGCTTCATATCTATAAGTACTGCATTATCAGGACTGTCAGTCATCACATCATCTGTATATATTACACATACTACTGCTGCTGTATATTGTACAAACAGTATAATATTGTTATTTTCACTCCCACACTTTGTACATAACTGATCAGTCATTCTATATTCACATTTAATACTCATTCTGTCTATATTGTACCTCATCATCTGCATTGTTTTGTATAGACTGTATAGATTGTATAGTACAGTGTTATTCATGTCTATAAAGGAACACAAGGAACCAAATTCCTTGTGTGTCAACACACTTGGCCAATAAACCTGATTCTGAAATTGTATGGTTTAGCAGGTATACAGATGTTTACATTTACAGCATTTGGCAGACGCTGTTATCCAGATCAACTTAGAGGAGCTTCAAAATCTATCACTGAATACATGGATACTGGTTCACAATTCACTTGATAGAATAGAATTTCCACCACACAGACAAAACATAAGTCTAAGTGTAAAAATGAGGTGTGTTGCTGGCCGCTGGGAGTAAAGACAAAAAACAAACGAAGAAAAAAAGGTCCTCTAAAATTCAGTGATCTCATCATAGAAACAGGACCTGGTGATGTGTCCCCCACCTCCCCGTTCCACAACCCCTCCTCTCTAAGACTGTCCCCTATTTGTCCCACATTCAACCGCTCCTGATTTCACTCTTCTCTCTGTCTGTAGGGACTCTCAGGCTATTGTTCCATATGACAAAGAAATTACCTTTACTCCCAGCACTCAGCCTGTCTTTACTTGTGTGTATTCCTGTCTTGTGGTTATTGCTATTTGTCTTCTTTATTAGCGAAAGCTGTGCAAATACATTATGCTGTTTCACAGATTGCAAGGCTGTGTTGTTATTAGGGAATCCATCTGGAGGGTTGTCGATAAATAAGACACAACAACCACTTGGAGAGGCATTCTGCATATCTTATATCCGACTGCAGCAACACTTCGCCACTGGTGACAGATAAGCAATTCTATTTTATTGTGACATACTTAACAAAAAAATAGGACTGCTTTAACGTCAACCTAATAGTGGTCATTCAGGAAACATAAAACATCTTTTGCATAGTCCGAGGAAAGATAAAGCCCGAGCAATATTCATTCGCTGGATGAGCGTGTGAGAAAAAGGCAAGGCAAGGCAATGTGCAAAATAACAACCTAAGGCAACTCATGTAACATATTTAATACACAACATATAAAATAAGGATTTGCATCAATATTATTGGATCCCATTTCCATACAGTCTTAGTGAAATGTTTAGTCTTACAAATGACCACAAGAACTGTTGCACGACACGTAGCCGACCGGTCATAGATCTCTTTTTAGAACAAAATGGATGTCCGAACACATTCATCTGGTTGCTTATTTGCCACAGCAGCCAATGTAAATGCAAACCTTATGGACAGCTACAGGCCTTTGTGGGGGAAGCAGGACCCCATGATGGGTCCTCCAGCTGGACATCCTGTACTCAAAGGAAATGACTACATGTCTAGTGCCTGGTCATTAATGTGGAATCAAAGCGCATTTAATAAGTAATCACTAAACTGGTTTGCTGCCAAATGAATCAGTGTGGTAAAGGCTGATGTGAAGAGGCAGGAGAAAAGGTTTAGTGCGCACTGAAAGAGGACATGCAATACATGCTCATACTAATGGTGTACATTTGAACCTCTCACGAGTGTAAATTACAGAAGCGGGAATACAGCCTGGTGCTCTTTTCACTGTACAAATATTTCTCTCACGAGCTCCAGTGTTGAGTGAAGAACCTACTGAAGTAGTTCAAGTAGTTAACCTTAAACCAAACAAATGTATGTGTGAAATGGAGATCGTTGTTTCCCCACACACAGGCATCCCGGAGTATAATCACAGCCACTTCATTCATTCATCCATCCTAAGTAACCACTTTATCCTGGCCACGAGACATGAAAACAGCCATAATGAGGCCACACACTTTAGCTACATACATCAGCAGGTTTTTAGAGGAAACCAGAGAACCCATGGACACTGGAAGAACAAGTGTATCTCCATGCAGTAACCTGAGCTCAGGATCAAACAGAGGACCCTGGAGCTATGAGGCATTAGTGGTTCCCATGGTACCACCTTCCCTTTTGGGTTATTAATCCATCCCACAAAACCAGTGATCACCAGCAAATGTATATAAACTCTAGTTGTTTTTACTGCACAATTCTTCAGAATAGTTTGTTTAAACATCTGTTCACTTTGGCGCATAATCATAAAAGGGCAAACAGTTGAGTTTATGTCAATGATCATTTCTAGTCCTCCATCAAAGAAGTATTGATACCTGTACGCAATACCAGACGGTGTTCTAAAATGAAATAACCTTTGCTGAACCTGACTCATTAAAGGAATCCATTTACAAAGTCTGTGACACTGCGTTCAAAATCATTACCTGTCAGCAAACTGCAGTGATGGATTTCAGTACGAGTTCCTTTGTGTTTAGATTCATCACGAGGAAATAGTCAAAGAATTTCACAGTGGAGATCTTACAATTTCCCGGTAGAGTTATCACCTGGATGTTGAGATCCGTACAGAAAGGTTCTCTAGATATAATGAAACAACCTAAAGCCTAAGTGCTGTGTCAGTGTATGACCTGAGCTTTTATCGGTTTACACGAGTTCTAGATGGGGCACGATTCTAAGCTTAGTTTACCATTCTGTAAACTGTTGCATTAAAAAAAGCTGTAAAGAAATCAAGCAGTGAGCACAGTGTGGCAGTCGGAGTGGAGTCGGCCTTATACTTCACGCTTATGGTGCTGAAGATACGAAGCCGAAATAATAAAAAAACAAAACAAAAACAAAGCACCAGCAGTCAGTAGTGTAATCAGTCTCCATCATTTGGGACAGGAAGAGTGTGTTTACTCTAATGCTTTATTAACTTCAGATTAGTTATGTGCAGAGAACCGACAGACGGTGTGACTTAATGACAACGCTGATTTTACACTGTACCAATACAGATCATTACATGAAATGATCCCAAATAATCTTGGTGCATTCAGTAATGGAGTGTAATCATTTGTGTTCTCAAGGTCAGATAATGATAATCTTCCAATGTTAGATCAATGTTAGAAAAAAAAAAAGGAAAAATTATTAGCCTTTCAGATTTACATGGTCAACCATCATGATCCAGTCATGTACAGAAAACTGGGGAGGCATAAATGAGCTCTCAGTGTAATAGTTGTATTATTGGAGGGAAAAAGACTTTCTCTGGTTATAGTTCAGAAGCCTGCATAAGGACTGTAGAGATGTGTGTCGCTGGTGATGAGTATTGTCACTCAGTGTCTCCTTTACGAGCCATCGTATACTGTAAGTGACCATTTGGCTGCTGTTGACAATTGTGCACAAGTGAATATCACGTGGTATCTACTTCCAGCAAGCCTGTAAGCAAACAAAATGTGCTCTTGTCCATTTGCCCTTTTATCTACAACCACAGCGTTTAAATTCAATCAATGAGTGCCGAGAAGTTTATTTAAGGACCTGAGCGCTGGTATCGAATTACTGCGACACCGGCACAACTACTACAAAACAATGGGTAGGGAATTAAATAACACTACTGCTTTAAATTCATTACATACGTTTCAGTAAATTCTGCACGCGTGCTCTCTTACCATTTATCATAAACAGAAGATTAAGTGCTACTGCTGCGTGGTTTGTTGCTACTCAGTGTTCCATGCTGGATAAATACTATGAATGACAAATGCCAAACTGCTGCACACCACCCACATGTACACCATGAATAAGTAAAAACTCTGCAGGGAAGCATGGTACAACTGCTGCTCTCTCTCTCACACACACACACACACACACACACGTCTTATTCTTCAATAGGAATGACAATTATGTAAAATAAATGTGCTTAATCACATGCTTTACATATAAATATAAAAATCTCTCTCTCTCCATCCCCACTTCATTTATCTAATTACAGAATTACTGATCCACCAGATGCTTGGCAAAAACTTAACACAAGGTGTTCCAACTCTTTGTTTATTCGGCAGAACTGAGCACAGTGTACTTTGGGGATTAGCATTAAGATTTGTTGTTAACATTTAACAAATTGCAAATCAGCTGGGTATGAATCCACTCCACACTTAAACTGATTGTAAGGTTCTCAAAGTGATTACACCTGGCAGAAAGCAGCTCCACACACACACACACACACACAGACGGGCGACACATACACGCTCCCTCACAGATGCACGGCACACAGGCACACACTCACAGCCGCACGCTCCCAGACACGCTCACGTTAAAATGGTCATAGCCCAGCATATAAATGCCTGATGTGTGTATCCACTAAGGAACAAATCATGCAGATTTCAGCAGGTAAGTGCGACTGCTGTTAATAAACTCGCCTGGCGTGTGTTAGACTGCTGCCTGAATTTAAATCCGGTTTGGAACCGAGTGGTCCGGATATCTGATGTGCTATTAGTAAAGTCAAACTCACAGCAGTTTCACCTGGACACACTTCTGCAGAGCTGCACAATATGGATATCAGAATTTACATTCTTTTATACTGCTGGTGGCTGTGCACACTACTCATCTGTGTGGTAAAAAAAAAAAAAAAAAAAACAGCAGTCAGACAGTCAAACACAAGACCAAAGGCAAGTGCAAATAATCCTGTTTTGACAGCTGCATGAATGTGAAATTTTGGCAAAAGGTCAAGGTGAAATTTCAGCATTTATTGGCATGGAGCAGAAATAGCCTTGTGGTCAGGATTTCAAAGAGCACTGGTGGAGCAAGCAAGCGAGAGAGAGAGAGAGCGCGAGAGAGAGAGCTGCTGAGCCGTGGCCAGGATGCTGTAGAAAACCAAATTCCAGTCTGTGGGTGTGTGTGTACAGTGAGGACTCCGAAGTCATCGGAAACCTCGGAAGTGTTTGCTTTGTAGCAGTGGGGGTTTGATGGAGCCGTTTTTATGAAGGCCTTGCGTTTTCCTTCGCAGGTTATTTTCAGTACATTTCGATGGGAAAGGCTTTTCTAAACATGCCTCTCCTAGGTGTGGCAGTAGTGGCTTTGGCTGGTAGGGGAAATGTCAGTACCAGTCCTGCAGAAAGCAGCTAAAATGAACCCGATTCAGCTTCAAAAGTAAAGCAGGACAACACACTGGTTAAATATCACAGGTCATACAGGCTGAATGGATCACAACGTACTGACTAATGATGGCTGCAAACATCAATTTAACCTGAGACAGGACATGAGTCAATTTACACAATAAAATATCCCTAAACCTCAGTTGAATGGCAACTCAATGCATCCACATCTGGTTCTGTCTTAACATGTTACCGCATCTGCTGGATGATCAGCTTTACAACATTCATTCATTCATTTTCTACCGCTTAGCCGAACTTCTCGGGTCACGGGGAGCCTGTGCCTATCTCAGGCGTCATCGGGCATCGAGGCAGGATACACCCTGGACGGAATGCCAACCCATCGCAGGGCACACACACACACACACACACACACTCTCATTCACTCACACACTACGGACAATTTTCCAGAGATGCCAATCAACCTATCATGCATGTCTTTGGACCAGGGGGGCTTTACAACAGATTATAAATAATTAACGTTAATGAGGGTCAGAGAACTGCACCGCCTCATCAATGGACATCGAAAAAAGTCTCAGGAAGTGGGAGGATGATTCATTAAACACAGATCCACTCTCTCGGACGGACGGATGAATAGGTGGATGGAATCAATGGATGGATGGCTGGATGGCTGTTTAGCATCTACCAGAAGTGCAAATAGTAGAAACAATGTGCAAAGAAACATGCTTTACACTCAGAGGTGCAACCACAGAGTTCAGCACAGTAACCTGCTCTGTTTATATCCGCTTTCTGTTTGTAAGGTTTATGTCTGTGTGTATGTTGTAGTAACTAGACTACAGTAAGGCGTCATAAAAATCTAGTAACTACCACAGGAACTGGTATGATGGAATCTCCATATAATCAGATGAGTTGCTATGGTGAATGTTTCAGTAAGAGCATTTTTTTAGCACATTTGGTAAGAATCTTCAGTGTCTTTGTTTTCTTTGTAACAGCTGGAGATAAAACTTCATTTATAATATAACTATAATAGAGATATAACTGTTTAAAGTTATAATGCATTATTTCAAGAAAGAGGCTGAAACAAAGCGAGGCTGGTGAGGGATGGACGCTTTATAGCTGCCAGAACCTGTTGACAGGAATGAGCTTGTTTTGTGTACATTTTACATCACCTAGGAATGAATAAAAAGAACAAGTTGTTATTTATTAAAGAAAACAATTAACCATTAGAGACAGTAGAATTGCAATAAGAACTGTAAAGAACGTGCTGTTATAGATCTGTGACCACACCCAAGTGGGTTATTTTCATTATAGCACCATTATCTTCCATTTTCAGTCATGATGATGATGATGATGTTTAATTCAACAAGTCTAACATGTGGCTCACTGAACGACGATATCATCTGGATCGTCCTACAGAAGAACAGTTCAGTAAAGAAAAGATTGCTGTAAGAAACACAAGTCAAAGGCCTGAATATGGGGTCGAATGAATAAAGTGTGACGACAACAACAACAGAATCCAGCCTAGTAAATATAGTACAGAAAAATAAACATTATATTTAAATACTGACAATAGCATGTTTAATGAGCTTCATGCTCGAAGAGGCAGCTGAGGTGAAAAGAAAAAACCCCAGAAATAACTGATTAGTCCAATTTCATTATTAAAGCTAATGAAGCGGAAAAGCAATCAGACTCGAGTTTGGTTGAGTGAGCCGTAATCTTTGATGAACGTGCCCATCATGATTGGAGGAGCGGGAGCCGGTGCATCTGTCCCACACGGCACATATTGAAAAACACAGCTGACTGATTGTGCCTTTGTGACTGACCAGCCAAACACACCAACACGCTGCTCTCTTTAGTGAGTCCACATGTTTTTCTGGTATAACTGGAATAAAAACAATCCCTCTGCGGAGTTGTTTCAGTCTTCGGGATTACAGCTGCAGTGCCAGGAACATGACAAGAGGTCAAAAACTACATAAAGAGCAGAAGGCTACACAGTTCAGATCGTCTTGCTCTGGGAATTGACACGGAGAGACAAGGCGAGCCGATATGATCCGGACAGGACTGGCTGCTGTGATAGCAGGACTCCTCTACACACATAATAAAGTTCTGATGGATGAGAGAGCGCTTGGGTGATTTACTGCAAATCCAAATCACAGTGTGACTTTAGCTTCTAGCTTGTAACCATTTATCTCTTAACACACTCTACAGCTCCTTCTCCTTCTCCTGTCACTAGGCTTTCTCACTGACCAGACGCACACCTAATTTATGACCATAATTTGGTTATTGCTTTTTCCATTTAGCCTGCTCCAAACCTTTCATTTGTCAGTGTTCCTCTCACTAACACTCCTCCTTAGAGCTACTGCAATAACACAGACGTGTGGCGTTCAAAGGAAAGCTGTTCTTTTTAAGTGTGGATTTAACATTTTCAAAAGACTGGAAAAGTGAAGGTGCAAAAAACAATCCAGAAATGAACAGTCACAATGACCTTATGTTATACACACTCCTCTGTCCTTAGCGTATATGGACAAATAAAGTGGCAAACTAGCTCATGTCAGTTTGAAAGCTGGGGAGAAAAGAGAGAGGGGGGAGAGAGAGAGAGAGAGAGAGAGAGAGAGAGAGAGAGAGAGAGAGAGAGAGAGAGAGAGAGGGGAGAGAGAGAGAGAGAGAGAGAATTCTGAAAGAACCCTTATTACACCATACAAAAGTAAAGCTACACAAAATATACATAAATACTAATACAGGTCAATACTAAACATTATAATTGTGTAAAAATTTGACTTCCTTCAAGAAAAACAAAAGTCAATCAGAATTCTTGTATTAAAACAGCAGACAGAGAAGGGGGGGGGAGGGAGAGAGAGGAGATCAGATTTCATTCAAATGATTAAACTCAAATGTTTCCAAGTGCTCTGATTTCAGTGCCATGAATGAATGGTGTGTGTTTCGGGGCACTGAGCCGTGGTTTGAGTTGTGAAACTGAGTTCTTACCCCTGCTCTTCCCTCTGGAGTAAGATGGCATGCTGAGCGGTTTTGCCCTGTGAAGTGTATATTCTACTGATTCTGTGGCACTATGGTCATTCCTCTCACAGACATTATCTGGAACATCACTGCAGTCTCCACCTGCACTATAAATCACCTGCGAGTCTGTAATAATACCTGCTGCTCTCTGCAGTCACTGCTGCACCGGCTGTTTACGTGCTACGTCGTCCTCATGGATGAATCAGTGCCTCAACCCTTTTACCTCAGTGGGGCCTGATTTCAAATCTTATTTAAATTTGTTTAAAGACAAACTCTTCCATTATTCATCTGTGATCAGCTTTGAGCTACGTTTCAAAAGGATAGTATTTGCAATACCTAATACGTTTCGGGTGATTTATTTACCATTTCCAGAAAATCACGAATTAAGAAAAGAAATGAATGCAACAATAGAAAATATGAGAGCAAATCAAAGGCAAAGCCAGTCACGCATGATGTCTTTCATTTTGAATCACAGCATGAGAGATATCATGAAATTGCCAGAACCTGAGTGTGGGCACTAAGAGCATACTAATTAAATACATGCCCTGTGGTTTAGCAAACATCTCCTTAATGCCTCATAGCAGCTCACCAGTGAATAGGGCACTTGAAGTGAAAAAACTTTAAGCTCTATGTAAAGGAAAAGAAAGATTTGCTGTGCTTCAGAGAAATCTTATTAAAGTTTGAGAAGCTTGCGCTGGCGAATGGCTGACCGAATGCATCTCAACAAAATAAGCTTGCAGGGCTATTATGCAAACTTCAGAAGGGGAAAGACTGGAGAAGAGCCGCCTGTTCCCCAACCTTCTGCTGTTTATTTATTGAGAGACAGCACGATTATGGGAGATGAGAAAACAGGAGAGTTCTACAATTATAATGGAAATATCCAGAATAGCTTAAAAACAAATACTGAGTCTATTACAATGCAGTTACTTAAACCATTAGAGAACAAATTAAGCAGCTTGATCAGATGTAAACCTTTAAAAGCTGTAGAGATACTGGAACTCCTATTGTCTCTTAACATTCATAATATCATAGAACACACACACACACACACACACACTTTCTCACAGGCACTCTTACACATGTCCAACAGTGTACATTGATCTACTTGCTTAAAAATCAGCTTGAATTACATTCTGCGGCATCAAGTTTCCTCTTCCAAATTCATCAAATCCATCCATTATCACACAATCAATATTCTGGACGGTGAACAGATAAGACAATGTCAGCATCAGTGGAAATGGAATACGGTGCAGGAAGCTCTTGACAGCCTTCCTCTGCTTAGCAGTAAGCTCTTCTGCCCGCTGTTGGAGCAGCGAGCGGCTACAGGAGGACCGAGATGTTTTTCTACTCTGGCCGTTCACGCTACAGACTTGCTTCTTCCCTGAATGGTGGCCTTGTTTCATACACGAGTGGGTGTGCTAAAGAATGAAAGGCATTATGTTGTCTGAAACAGAGAAAGCGGAAGCAGTCTGCAAGCTTTGCCCTTTAGCGGTCAGCCGGGTAACGTGAAAGGTTGACCTTTGCCTCAGGAACAGAGCTTCTTTCCTCTCAATAAGATGCTGATGGTGTGGTGTAAAGTGTTTGATGAGAGCTCGAGAGCGGTGGCTGTGTTTGAGTGACGTAATTCCCTGTTTCTGTGCAAACTGTCTCTCAACTCCCTCTACTTTCTTTCACTCATTCCCTCCCCTCACTCTCCTCACACCTGGGTTTCCTCCCTCAGCACCTTCACAGACTTACACTGCCACTTAGGGATGTACTGTAATGATACACAGCATTCAAATTCAAAACGGTGCCATTTTTGATTGACACGGCAAAATGAACACGGCATCAAGATTTGGTTTAGGTTTCCGTTAAAACATTCAACATTATAAAATGACGATATCTGAATGTTAATGACAGCCTTCACATGACCCATTCTGACACTGAATATAAATCAGTGCTACACGGTATTTAAAAAAATGAAAGAAATGAAACATGCCTAAGCCGTTAATGTCATCGTTACTCGCAAGGAGACGTGTCTAAAGCATGTATCCTGGGTTCTCTACTGAATATGAACTTCAATTGGAAAAAAGGAGGAGAAGGAGGAGGCATTGGTTCAAACGGTTAAGGCCGTGTGTTGTTGATAGTAAAGTCGAGGTTCAAGCTCCAGCACCGCCAAACTGCCACTGTAGAGCCCTTGAGCAAGGCCCCTAACCCTCTTGGCTCCAGGGTGTTTATCATATCAAGCTGAGATATGCAAAGAAAAGAAATTCACAGCACAGTAATGTATGTGACAAATTTCTTCTTCTATCAGCACAGTAACTCTCGTATTGCCTTAACTAAGTGTTTGGTATTAGCACCAGTGTGTTGCACACATATTTGGTAGCTAGTGATACGTGTCTGATTTGTAGAAACGTCTGATGTCTATGTAAAACATTTCTGAAAGAATCCGGTAAAATGAACAGTATGCCGGAGCATTAACAGGATTAAATCGAGAGTAGAGTGTATATAGAGGATGTCAGCAGTTAATCCATGCACACTAAATGAGAACAACACTGGTTTAATGAGAATCAGCAGCTCCTCTAGCAATCCAGCATGTTCTCTGGACCATGGAGTTCGCGTCCTAGCTTTGTTTCGACCCTGAAAGCTTTGTAAATTTAGTAGACAGGAATACATTCAACTCAACTCAACACAGCTAAAGGGCACAAAAATACAAACAAAAAAAAATTCTCTCTCTCACTCCATCATTTCTGTCTTTTTGTTTTTCTCTTTAATAATCTGGCTTATTATACATGTATTTACCTAAAAGCAGTATTAAGTACCCACAAGGGAAAGTACTGGCAACCTCATGTAGTTATGAGCATAAGGACTGTCAATCTGGATCAGCTGAGACCTTCAAGACGTTTCTGACATTTCTATGACTAAGGCGATGCGACCCAAGACGATTCATAATAATTCAGATAAACCCATTGGATCAAACAGATATTAAAATAAGCCCTGAATACATCAGCAAACGGAAATGAAGTATTATAACAAGCAGCAGGAAAGCTGGTCAACGGAGCCAGAAAAACAAAAGACAGCAAGTCAAAATAAGCCCAACAACAACAGAGCTTCCTGCACAAGCTGTAGAGAATCCATCAGTGACAATACCTACTAAACCTGTGGCTGTGATAATCCCTCTGGGGTCGCTCAAATCATCAAGAAGTCTCCTCCAGCATCCGTTATTAACTTCATAAATAATGGGCTGTGAGGATAGAGCTGCGAGAAGGCGAGCTGTGACTCTGTCCCTCAGCAATAAAGCAGCAGGACGACGCTCAGCTCCAGGTGACAGCCTTCACAGCTGAGTGGACAAAAGAAAGTGAGAACAAAAAGAAAGAAAAACTATCAAAGCAGATGGTAATCGAACAAGTTAAAGAAAGAAAGAAAGAAAGAAAGAAAGAAAGAAAGAAAGAAAGAAAGAAAGAAAGAAAGAAAGAAAGAAAGAAAGAAAGAAAGAAGGGAAGCAAGTTATGTAGTTTAGGACATTAATACAAACTCAGGAACACAAAGGTATATACGATGAGTTCCTGTGAAGCGCAGCTGTTTAGACATCTGTATCTTCTCTGATTGAAGCAGCACGTTGTGTTTGTAACCTTTACAAAAGTCCACCACATTGTTGGTGAACATTCAGCTATGTCGCTTGGTGTGTCATCATCATAAGTAGAGATATTATCTGAGACTGCCTACCGTCTTTGTTTTCTCAACATGTTTCCTCACAAGAATTCAGTTCTAGCTTGAGAAGTAAGAGGCGGCTTTGCTCACCGGCGTTTTTGTATACGTGTGCGTTCCAGATAAAGCATGCCAATGAATCCACCTAGTTAAAATTATTCTACCATCAGAGGGGCTGATATGTGAAGAGCAGCAGATCAAATACATCGTTGCACTGTGGGAAGGATGACCAAGAGAAACATGATTACATCACACATAGTATGTATGTGACAAATAAAACCTTTGAACCTCACAGTGTCGAGGTGACACCACTGACGAGCCCTTTATCCACCCTGAAGCTATGAACAAAAAAAGAAATATCCTAAACAGAGAATCAGCCTGTCAGGCTAATGATTTGTCCAGCGCTGAATATGTGAAGAGAGACACAAATCAATGAGGCAGCCGGTTCATCCCACCCATCCAGCTCACATCCCCATAAGCAGCCCAGCTGAACTCTGGGATTACTGTTAATGCTCTAGTGCAGGCTGCCTCGCACCCCTCTGGGTAACGGAGAGAACGGTTAAAGCTGGTGCTACAGTGGATGATGCTGACTCGGAGTC
This sequence comes from Tachysurus fulvidraco, assembly GCF_022655615.1. Taxonomy (NCBI): domain Eukaryota; kingdom Metazoa; phylum Chordata; class Actinopteri; order Siluriformes; family Bagridae; genus Tachysurus; species Tachysurus fulvidraco. The sequence continues at coordinate 17,439,342 of NC_062523.1, read as the reverse complement.
CTGTAATGCAGGCACTGATGTCTTTGTTTTCTAGAGCGCATAGCACGCATGAGAAATTTCTGCTTCAGGCATGTTGGCAGCATGACACAGCTAGGTTTACACATGGACAGATCAAGTACGAAGGGATCGGCAGGGTCAGGGTCAAAGCGATGTGGCAGAGCGTCAGAAACACCACCTTCCAATGTGTGGATTTTATGTCATGATATGAAGAATAAAGAATCTCTTAATAGCTTTTCAGACGGGATTTTCTAGGCTCAGAATGCAGTACTCAGTTATAGATCAGTTATACCTCTTCTAGGTCATCCGGAAGACATTAGTAAAAAGTATTGGTCTGAACCTTGCTGAAAAAATGTGCTTACTTATTTCTCTTAAGCTGAAGATCAGCCCATATGCCACAGATTGGTCATGCCGTGAGAAATCAGGAAGACATCAGGCATCCCACACACTCACACCCTCATTCACAAACAGGGGAAATTTAGCGGAACCAGTTTTCCGGCATATTTTTGAGAGGGAAAAAAAGAAAAAAAAAGAAGAGAAACCCACACAGAAATAGGGAAAACATGTGAAACCCCACATGGAGAGTAACCTGAGCTAAGGAGTCCTGACAGACAACAACACTACAACTCTACACTCTAAGCCAAGGAGCTGCCCAAAATTACAGCGATTACTAAAATAGCTTTCAAACAAGATACAACCAGGGACCTTACAGAGGAAAGGCTAACATGAAATTACTGCTCTGAAAGCACACACACACACACACACACACACACACACACACACACACACACACACACACACACTTTTGCTGTAAAAATAATGAGCTCTACAGCAAAACTAGAACACCTCACATAAGAAAAACCTCATAAACCATTCGAAATGCATTGAACAACACAGTGGCTCTGGGGAAAAACACAAACACAGACGTACATTTTGCTTGAGCCTGTGTAAACACCCCTCTCCCTGTGCACAGGACAAACACAGCTTAAACCGACACGTAAAATGTGACGGGCAGGAACAGCAAATTCACGGCTCTACTCTAAGCAAATTACTACTGCACACTGAGGATGACCAGTGCTTAGCTCTGATGTGCTCGAACAGCTGGAGAAGACTGACGGTCAGTAGATGGATGGCTGTGGACTGCTCACATGGACACCACACAGCCTGAAACAACATCCCTTTTCTGGAGACTTTCACATGGATCCTCAAAGACCTTTCTGTGCTTATTCCGGTACACATTTACGGCATTCGGCATTCGACAATTTCCAGAGTGCTTTATATTTTTAACTCATTTTCTATACAACTGAGCAAACACTGCTAGTAGAGTAAATATTGCTATTCTCACTATCCAGGGTCACTCAGAGTTTCCTTTTAAGTTGAGGGTTCTTCCTTCTGCCATCTCGGGTAGATTTTTAAGCCCTGTCTGGCTCATGGATTGAAATCTACATTCAAATTACTGTAAAACTGCTTTGTGACTGTTCTTATCTATTTACCTGAGGCCAAAAAAATGTCATTTACACTTGTTTTGTTTGTGTCCATGTTCAGCACTGAATTGCTTCATCATGTCACACTCCTCGGTGGTGGTAATGTTTTTTTCTGAAACCTAGACACTCAGGGATTTAAGAATTTGTAGCTGGTCATCAGTATTTCTGTTTTAGCTAGAATTCTGGAGGCAATATGTTTAAATTTTCAAAAAAAACTGGGATTTCAAACCCATTTCTGCTTTCTGAGATCTGGAAGATGTTCAGAGGTAAAAACGGTGTCAGAACTGCAGGCAAAAAAAAAATATTCATTTGTTTATAATGAAAATGTCCAAAAAGTCGATTTCCATCCTAAAGCTAGTGTACTGGTAAAAAAAAAAAAAGGTAAAACAGTTCAACACAAATAAAATTAAACATGGCAGGACTGGATACAGGATTCTACTTTGGACACACCAGCCATTTCATTATCACCTCTACTGCCAACACAAGTGTAGGAGGAAGAAACAAGCAGCATACGAGGTTGGCAGAACAGGAAACTGAGGGGCTTCAGCCTACACACACGTGCACATACATAGCTCACCTGGCGCCGAGCTCCAACAAAAGAGCCGTCCTAAATTATTTATTGGGCTCAACGTTCACAAAAAAGGAGCTAGCACAGTTATAAAAATCACATCTACGCAGGATTCAAATACTCCTCTGATCCCAAACATCTAGTTTCCTAGAAAAGCAAGTGAGAAATACATTCCAAAGACATTTGGGAATTACACACACACAAACACGATTACATACATAAAGCCTCCGTGCACTAAAGTGACTCAGAGAACAGAGATATCAAGTCTGCTGCAGTTCGTTGAACGTGACAGCTACACACATACTGCACAGTAGGAGAGGATGACAGAACATAGACGCTATTTAGCAATGCTAATAACATGCCAATGCTTCTGCAACATCTGTATATACAAATGCAATGCCCTGTATAACAGCTTCTGAGAGTCTCAGCCCCCCACCCCCATATCCTCCCCAAGTGTTTTCCATTCCCTGTGCAGAAAGATGGAAGCTAAAGAGACATCATCACCACTTTATCTTGGACAGAGCGAGACGCTTTGTCATCATCAATAATTAAGCCATGGGTTTATTCCCCAACACATAACAGCACTTTGGTGTAATGCATCTGCAATCCTATCTGGCCTTGAATAATAAGGAACAGCTCCATGGCTCTGGCGGCTCGTGGAACTCTGCAAGGAACAACGATTGCATTACAGATGCATTTGGATGACATTCACGCCGGATAACAAATGATAGCATACAGATAGAAAAGACTTATGTTAATGACGAGAAGAAAAATGAACATGGCGGATGTTGCTGAGGCATCCATGTGTTCCTAACCCTGTCAAGTGACTTGTGCTGCTTGGGATGACAAAAATATCTAGTTTAAGTTACGATCTCTTCATGAATATTTATTTAGCATTTAACTAACCAAGGTCGGCGCTTCTCGACGGAGCAGAAAAACGTTATTTAAAAACAAAGTGACGTTCTGAATCTTTGAGTCCTAAGCTCAAAAACACACCCTTATGTTTCTGTCAGAGATTTAATGTAGCAGCACAGATCACTCCGAACCAAGCTACCTAATAACCTAGTTACACAGATGAAGCTTACTCTAAAGGCTTCTCATTGCTGCATATGATGCCCTAGCTGCAGCACTATTTGTGTAAATTGGACCCTTTAGCTTAGTAATCATTACCTTGCTGTCAGTAAAACTACTGCTGATCTGATTGTTCATGAACCCTGGACCCGAAAATCTGCTTTCTCTTTGATTCAGGTTACTAGATTCACCAGTAACTGTGATATTCTGTACAGGACACATTTTGTTTCACTTGCTTGCATTTATTAGTATGTTTTTAGACAGCAGTAGTGAGAGGAATTATATACTTCACTTTCACCGTATACATGTGCAGCTGCTTCATCAGAGGCATTGTTCATGTACTTGTCCTGCATGAAGGATTGAAAGCGGTGTCCACTAGCAAAAACGTTCCTGTTGGTCTGGCCCCCAAATTTCAAGTTCCAGTAATGTTTAGCGATTTCATTTCACGGTGACCCGATTTGTGAAATGTTGTGATGATTCTCGTTTCAAATTAAAAACCAAAATATTACCTTAAAAAACCTTAAATATAGAAAAATATAGAATATCCTAAAGACTGGTACTCAAAGCAGACCTTTCAATAGGTTTAAGAGATGTTTTCAAAAATTCTATTATCTGTAATTAAGAAAACATTTTTTTGTCTTTGTACTCAGTAATGGTCTACAGCAGTAAATATAAAACATGCGATTTTTTGTTTTTATTCAGTCATAGACTCGCATGGTGCTATACTGCATCCACTATTTACGTTGGTTTTACACCACTCAGAGAAGTCTTGTTAATTCCTGAGGACGTTCACATGCATCCCACCAAATAAATGCAGTATATATATGGAGCGGCCATCTTGTACTCGTAATGAATAGCAAGTATAGATCAGCCGTGGAAGGCGTTAGGATGACAGCAGGTCTTACACGAGAGCGGTGAGCAGAAAGTGCTGAGACGATCTGTTATCAGCATGTTACTGTTGTTATGGAGTAAGTGAAACACTAATCTGAGCACATTTAAACCGACCTGTCAGCCAGGCCTTCAGAGACATTTGGAACAGTATTCTATACAGACACAAATAAAATTCATTAACTGGAGTCTGGCCAAGCGGAGAGAACAGCAAGCAGTCCAGGATACACTCTCACTACTCTCACTCCCAATACTTCACTTGTTTTTTTCCTGCTGGCAGCATCTGGCTAAACAAACAGATGTGACTGTATTAAAGAAATACATTGAATACGTTGAGGAAACAAGCTGGAGGTGCAGATACAACAGTCTCCATAGTACATTACTACCATCACTAAAAGTGTTGGATCATGTCTAATCAGCCGTCCTGCAAAAAGGTCATAGATAAAAGTGCTAGAGTAACATCTGTATAGCAGGGAAGTCAGCCACAAGCTGGTGGGGAATTCAGACCATGTCCATTGTGGCCTGTTAACACCTGTAGTGTAACTCCTTTTTTTGTGTGTGATTGTTGGGGCCAAAATTACTGAATTTTCAGAATTTATTTGATTGTTTTTGTGATGCAACGTGCAGCGTTTTTTGTGCTTTTTTAGCTACTTAAATCGTTAAAATTCTGAGCACAGTATTGATATTTTAAACTACCACTGATGACACATATGTAATTTTCTTTAATAGCTAAGAGGTCTTTTGGCTGAATGTGTGCTGTGATGACGTCACATGATACGTCTTGTTAAATCTGCAGAAATCTTGAAAAACTACAAGCTGAATATTGTGCAGTTTGCAATCTGACTGCAAAAGGGCTGGATAGGGAACACACTTTGTTCATCTCTGTAATTATTTATTACATTATTATATAATACTATATATAAATCGGGGGTTTATTTATTTAACACAACCCTCATTTAGGCAAACATTTTAGAAAGCATATTTTGACAATCGAGCAACACGGGTTTAATATGAAGTTATGAAATTTCCAAAGCAACAAGTAATTATACTAGAAAAACTCCTGATGTAGTCTATTGAGATCAAATATTGAAGATGCATCAGGAACAATTTAGCTTTACTTCAGGTTGAACTGAAATAAAAACCTAGTCATAAAAACCTAAACTGAGTTCATTCCCTTCAACAAACGCTCAAAATAACAGCTAGAGATCTGGCCCACCTTCTCTGTCTGTTGCTAGAATCCACATGTGCTGAAGCGTGTCTGTTCCTCATCCAGAATCTAGCTCTCTGTATATCTGGACTAAGTCCTCCAAACACCATGGTTTAAACGTGTCGATCTAAAGCTCCAAACAGGACAGAACTCCCGCAGTCCTGCTGTCACGCAGCCGCAGTCAGCGGTGAAAGTGAGGAACACACTGCTCCTGCTAGCTCACAATCCCACATGTAAACACCCAGCAGCTCTATCTGCATTATGAGAGGAGATGGCAAATATTTAAGAAGGAGAGGGAGCTTCGCTTTGGTGAACAGGTAGACAGATTCACATTGGTGCATGCAGAGACAACCCTGAAAAAAAACAAGTATGCAAAACAGCAGCTGGAAGCATTTCCACAAGAGCTGCGCTTGCAAATTGACAATATGCAGAATGACTTGGTGAAGCTTTGAATGCTTTGTACGTTGAAAACGCTTTGTGTGTACTTGTTGAGAACTTGATATTGTGTAAAACGGCTGGCCTTCTGAACTGTAAGGACTTTCCTATGGCTCGTCTGCAGAAAGCAATCTAAACCTATCCCAAAAACAACCAACAGACACAGCACTTGACTCATCACACTTGCTGTTTGGAAGGATTATGAAAGCCCCACACTATTGTTTGCCTCCGAGTACAACCGAGTATCAGCCGATCTGCAGCTGATTAAGTGTCTTTTGCTCCATCGCTGCAGGGAACATATGGAGACCAGAAACAGTGCAGCATTACAAAGAGTTTGTGCCTTTCAAACTTTAGAGCATTTCTTCCATTCATTCATTCTGTCGAACAAAATGCAAAGCAGCAATGAACAAATGTAAGGGTAACCTGCACCATATGGTTAGCTGTTCGTTATTGTATTGTATACTAATGACCACATACACACACGGCTACGTGCAATTGAGCACTCGTACAATCTTTTTGCCTGCACACTGAGGATCCCGATCGTGACGTGTTTTGAGATAAAATACAATTTTTAACCATTCTCTTTGCAGAGGCCAAAAATTGGATTTTGTATGTGTTTTGATGTTTCTGTGTTTAACACGTGGTGCTAAATAGTTCATATGAAAGTAGACGCTCAGGGCTTTAAGAATTTGTACTTTTAAGTATTTCTGTTTTTACTTAGACTACTAAGAGCAAAACTCATAGACAAATTCCAAAATCCGCCCAACACAAAACAACATATGTTTCTATCTATATAGTAAATGGTGATATTAAACCCATCTCTGCTGTCTGAGATGCCTCAAGTGGGCGTTATATTCAACCACTAAGATTCTGTGTAAGGCTATCCAAATAGATGTCAAAACATCTCAAACTGAAAGCCAAAAGTCTCCTGACTTGTTTGTTTATACTGATTGAAGAAGTCTGCTAAGTCTAAGAGCATTAGTGAGGTCAGGCACTGATGTTGGGTGAGGGGTGTGAGGGTCTGAGGCAGACTTAATGCTTTTATTCATCCTAAAAGGTGTTATTGAAGGTTGTGAGTTCAAATCCCAGGACCACCAAGCTGCTAATGCTGGATCCCTGAGCAAGCCCTTAACCCACAATTATAAAATTTGATAAAACCAAGTCTCTCTGGATAAGGGTATCTGACAAATGCCACAAAGGTAACATACCATGTGTTTATGGAGCTTTTCAAATGGGAGCCACACCTAATTCCACCTGTTTAAATCAGTTGATCAAGGCTTTGATCAGATCCAGGGGCAGCTTCTGCTCTACACTGACCCTTCTCAAATAAAACTGGACACTCCGTCATCTACAACTATATGCTTTCATGTTTGTGGGAACAGTTTAGAGAAGAACACCATGTGGCTTTGATGGTCAGGTGTCGGTATCCTTCATTAGAAAGTCAGACACAGCGGTGGTAATAATAAAAAAAAAAAAACGCCCAAGATTACATGAGGAAGAAACTGGGTCTTCTTGTGGATAACACCAGATTGTGTGATTAGAAACCATTACTGAATGCATGTGTTTCAAAGCTGCAGTCGTTAGAGATAAATCTACTGTATAAAGGTGAGATGGGTAACTTTGGGTATAAACTGGCTTAAGCAAGTGCAGAAACTGGTTTTGGGAAGTAAAGTGAACATAAATCACTCACCAACGTTAGCTGGCTGTCTTATAGCTAACAAGAGACAAACATATAAGAGTGAATGTCTTTTTTTTTTTGCACTTTGCAAGTTGAATATGCCACAGTAGAAAATTATACCACAAGGCAAGGCAAGACAATCAGGGCATACACACATTCCCTATCCCACCTGAATAAACACTGGCATGCTCAGAGCCTTTATGCTGTGCCATGGTTCATTACAGTCCAGTATAAACAGACGTAAACATACCACAAGTGGCTGTATTTACTACAGAGAAACAGTGAAATAAAACTTTAATACAGGTCTCCTTTTTATTACTGTAAACACTGACAGCAGAAATACATCAGAGCAAATCCACAAAAATACTCTTACACCATCACAATTAACTTCAGGCTCCAAAAGCATTATCCGAAAAAAAAAAAATAAAAAATCATTTCACATACTGAGACCTTGAAGAGTCTTGCTGAAAGTCCTTTTATATCGACAGGATGAGAGCACATTTTCCAGCTGATGGCGTCTATTTGAAAAGACAGTGAAAAGATTTTAACAACGGGCAGCTGGACTGCTCTGGAGATTTACAGGATCAATTTGCCTGGAGTGCTTCCACATGTAGATAGAGGAGATGGAGCTTCAGCTCAGGTTGAGGGTGAGGGGGACACAACTGGAGACGGCTATCATTATGGTCCACCTTAAAGAAGATATGCCTACTATTATAACAGTGTTTAAAAGCCAAAGTGATGATCAGAGTAGGTACAGTATATGATAAACAGCTCCCAATGTCCACCACTCACGACCACGTGTGTTAAAGAGCCAGCAAGCAAAATCGGAGAGGGAAGAGTGATGTGGAGTTAGCATTCAATTCTTCCCTTATTATTACATGGCTATCTAGTGATGACAGCACGACAGTTGGCTAGTCTGAAGGCTTGGCGTATTTTCTGTGCTTTAAACTCAGTGAATTTCTCAGAGTTGCATCCATATTTTTAAATAGTCAGTTATCAGGAGTCTTAAATGTTTAAACAATAAACAACAAATTAACAATAATTTTTTTTTGTCGATGAGACATGACCGCTGTGTATTAGCTCCAAGTCTGAAAGCTAGTGAACAGATTTTTCCTGTTTGGTGAACATGCACTACAATGTAAGGATAAGGAAGCTAAAGCCTCCCTGCAGCATTTCAGCCCTGTCTCATGCTAACTGTGTACATCATCTCCTGCTGTAAACACAGATAAATGTGACACTCTAATACAGTAGTTTATTGTGTTTTTGTTTGTGTGTGTGGTGGGGGGGGCACTTAAATATTATATATATATATATATATATATATATATATATATATATATATATATATATATATATATATATATATATATATATATATATATATATTACTTCTAATTATTCCTTGGGGGAAAAAAAATAAGTCAACATGTCTGAAATGTCTGTCCCTGTAAATAAGTTTATTTTCCTGCTCTGTGTTTGCTGTAACAGTGCGCTGGTTCACGAATGGTGTGTAACACTGTATGACCACACATTATGATTACTATGTTTTCAACCAGACAGCAATACTTTTGGCATAACTTGCAGTGCCATTATATTTCTTACCTCCCACCCCACTCTAGCCCACCCTCACATCTGTGTGTACAATATAATTTCTGTAATGCTCAGATAAAGATGACAGCAGGTAAATACAGCGACCGGGTCTTTAATACTTAAACTCCTTACTGTTATACCTCATATTCTGTCATTGTGACACACTTTTTACTACAGTAGCATGCTTGGAGTGCAGCCTGGAACACATCTTAAATTTACTCACTTACCACTTACAAGCATCAGATTAATGGAGATGCAGTGGACAGTGTTGCATTATATCGCTTTAACAACGCACGAGTTGCTCTGATAATAACCACCTTCATTCCTTCACAAGGGAGGTGCATTCAGTGAAGCCTGGATGGTTGAAATGAAGTGTGTGTGCGTGTGTGTGTTTGTGTGAGAGAGAGACTGTGGTGTGGGAGTGAGCGGATATGAACACTGGAATGAGGTTGCCAGTAGGTGGGACCTTAAACAATACTGTACTGATGACAAAACCTACCTCGACAGCAATGCCATGCTTACTGACAGCAGTGTGTGTATGTGTTGCAGTACTCATGCTCACAGCCTAATAGGAGTACAATACACATCACTGTTTCAGTCTAAAATTATGTGGGTGAAATGATGCCTGCTGAGTCAATTTCAGCACACAGCTGTGGAACAAAGTGCAAGGCTGCATGATGGAGAGAGGACTAGAAGGTCAGCAGAGCCTGGAGCTGCAGCTGCCCGAACGACTACGGCCCAGAGTGCCGGACAGTTCTCAGCTGTAAATTCTCCAGAGTGCTCCATCGGTCTCACTAACACAATCACAGCTCATTGCCACCGGCTCACACTGAGTAAAGAACAGTGGAGGAGGAAAGTCGCGAGCCTCAAGGAATATGTGCAACAGTCTCACACGCTGCTCTGTCTAAATCATGTATCGACTAAGGCTGGGAGAAAAGATGATATAATACGTTTTTCAGAAATGTCCTGGATATTTGAATATAGATTTTATATTAAAATAAAAGAATATGCTGCACACACATACATACATATACACACATACATACATATACACATATATACACACACACACACACACACACACACAGAAACAAAATAATCATTGTTACTTCAGCTGTCTGTTTTAATGTTATCATCAAACGGTAATTTGTAAAAAACAACACTACAGTATTGCTGCCAGCTTGCAAACAAATATTGTGTATTGTAGAAATGTCTTTGTGACTCATGATATTCTGTCAGATCACCCAGCTGTGGTATAAACTGTATGACAAAGAACACCATGCTTTTCACATACAAGAAAACATCATTAAAAAAAAAGTCCATCATAAGATAAGGATCCAAACACCACAAATTCACAAGATGCTAAAAGAAAGAGTTTGATTTGATATTGATCGTGTTCTGGAGAAACGACCGGTCGGAACGGGAGCCGAGCCAGAACTCTCTCCTCTCCTTGTTTAATCATGCAGAATAGACATACGACATCTCATCTCTGTCTTCACAGCCAAAGAGATTTTACCTGACGAATGAATCATAGAGGTTTCTGTAATGATATTGATATTCTGAGTAATGTGCTCATTAATAAGCCTGATGAATTTTCAGTGTCTCGCACAATTAAGCATCATTCTGTACAGACATTACATAAGATGCTAAATCTTCACAATATGTTTTTTCATACATGATAAAATAGCAGAGTTTAAATAACTTTAAAAAAAGTTCACAGACAGGTGATGTGCTCTAAAGAAAGGAAAAGAAAAAAAAAAAAAAAAAACACAAAACATAAAAAAGCGTCTCCCATGTGATTTCTAGGCAGTGTGACTGAATCTGTGGAGGATCCGGCTGAGGTGAGAGGTGGAGTAAAGTGCTCTTAGCTGCTGATTGTAGTGATAATCACACAAGCACAAGTTTACAATCCATCCCAAACATAAAGCAGGCAACTAGAGGGTCAGAACTAAACTAATGTGTTCTTATTTCTAAGGGCATTTTCTCTATAGATATACATGTCGAATGAATGGAAACGACGGAATATGTATAAAATAGTGGAAGATAGTCCCAAGTCCATCCCTTCAGGACACATCCAGAGGCAGTGTGTGGTTTTGAAGATTATGTTGTAAGGAAATGTTAGAGAGGATGGTAATTGGGTGCATGAGGGAAGACCAGACGCTGTCTCTCTTTGGTGTGCCAAAGCTGCCTGCCAATATCTAAATTAAAACGGCTCAATTTGTGCTAACGAGAGCCTCCTTTATCAGTTCAGTCAGCAGATCAGATTGTCTGTCTGTAGATCCACCTACTCTGCATTATTTCGTCTGTGTGAAAAACAGAAGACACGCAGCAGTCGCACGTGGTTAGGTGTCGCTTCCCACTCGCAGGCAAAACGCAAGGTTATTAAATACAATTGAATTCAGGCATTCGGTGAAGACAGGATGATTACTGTTTGCAATATTCTCCTTCTCACATGCTTAAGTACTGTTCTTAATGCAGTGCTTTCACCATCCTGCCCACATCGTACATGGAGGCGATACTAGCCTTTCTTTTTTTCTTTTTTTTATTAGCATTTGGCTTAAAATTCCACATTAACTTAGTGGAGCTACTAAAAAACAGGCTTTTGTCTTCTTGTGGCGTCTGTTACAGCCAGATAACGATCTATTTGTTATTGTAGAGTAGATGGATAAAAAGGCAACAGAAACATATATTCTGGAGGTTAGTTAAGGTTTACGGTTTTAGTGCAGTATACAGATGCACTCAGCTCTTAGTGAAGTTTCATTTCTCTCTGTGGAGAGGAACAACTGCTAAATGGTGTAGGAAAGCTGCTATGTGCTATCCAAAATGTCAAAAGGCTGATGTGTCCTCAGGGCCTTTATCAGTACACTGTGGTCTCTGTGGAGCTGGAGGCTTCTATACACTGTGATAAAGAGCAAAGCCCTCATCAAAATTACTGAAGTTCACAGAGAGGGTAGAGGGTCAGCAGAACCTAGTCAAATAATACACTCTTACTCTGGCTCTCACACGCTCACTCTCGCTCACACACACACACACATTCACATGCTCTCTCACACACACACACACACACACACACACACACACACACACACACACACACACACACACACACACACACACACACACACATTCACATGCTCTCTCTCTCTCACACATGCTCTCTCTCTCATTCTCTCTCTCTCTCTCTCTCACTCACTCACACATGCTCTCTCTCTCTCTCTCTCTCACTCACTCAAACATGCTCTCTCTCACTCACTCACTCACACATGCTCTCTCTCTCACTCACTCACACATGTTCTCTCTCTCTCACTCACTCACTCACTCAAACATGCTCTCTCTCTCTCACTCACTCACTCACTCAAACATGCTCTCTCTCTCACTCACTCACACATGCTCTCACTCACTCACTCACTCACACATGCTCTCTCTCTCACTCACTCACACATGCTCTCACTCACTCACTCACTCACTCACACTTTCTCTCTCTCTCTCACTCACTCACACATGCTCTCTCTCTCTCACTCACTCACACATGTTCTCTCTCTCTCACTCACTCACACATGCTCTCTCTCTCTCACTCACTCACACATGTTCTCTCTCTCTCACTCACTCACACATGCTCTCTCTCTCTCACTCACTCACACATGCTCTCTCTCTCTCTCAATCACTCACACATGCTCTCTCTCTCTCTCACTCACTCACACATGCTCTCTCTCTCTCACTCACTCACACATGCTCTCTCTCTCTCACTCACTCACTCACTCAAACATGCTCTCTCTCTCTCACTCACTCACTCACTCACTCAAACATGCTCTCTCTCTCACTCACTCACACATGCTCTCTCTCTCACTCACACACACACATGCTCTCTCTCTCACTCACTCACACATGCTCTCACTCACTCACTCACTCACTCACACATGCTCTCTCTCTCTCACTCACTCACACATGTTCTCTCTCTCTCACTCACTCACACATGCTCTCTCTCTCTCACTCACTCACACATGCTCTCTCTCTCTCACTCACTCACACATGCTCTCTCTCTCACTCACTCACACATGTTCTCTCTCTCTCACTCACTCACACATGCTCTCTCTCTCTCACTCACTCACACATGCTCTCTCTCTCTCAATCACTCACACATGCTCTCTCTCTCTCTCAATCACTCACACATGCTCTCTCTCTCTCAATCACTCACACATGCTCTCTCTCTCTCAATCACTCACACATGCTCTCTCTCTCTCTCACTCACTCACACATGCTCTCTCTCTCTCACTCACTCACACATGCTCTCTCTCTCTCTCTCTCTCTCTCTCTCTCACACACACACACACACGTTCTTTCTCTCTCTCTCTCTCTCTCTCACACACATGCTCTCTCTCTCTCTCTCACACACATGCTCTCTCTCTCACTCACACACATGCTCTCTCTCTCACTCACACACATGCTCTCTCTCTCACTCACACACACACATGCTCTCTCTCTCACTCACACACACACATGCTCTCTCTCTCACTCACACACATGCTCTCTCTCTCACTCACACACATGCTCTCTCTCTCACTCACACACATGCTCTCTCTCTCACTCACACACATGCTCTCTCTCTCACTCACACACATGCTCTCTCTCTCACTCACACACATGCTCTCTCTCTCACTCACACACATGCTCTCTCACTCACACACACACATGCTCTCTCTCTCACTCACACACATGCTCTCTCTCGCTCACACACATGCCCTCTCTCTCGCTCACACACATGCTCTCTCTCGCTCACACATGTTCACTCTTGCTCACACATGTTCACTCTCGCTCACACACACTCAGTCTCGCTCTCTCACACACATGCTCTCTCTCTCTCTCTCACTCACACATGTTCACTCTGGCTCACACACACTCACTTGCTCACTCTCGCTCACAAACACTCAGTCTCTCTCTCTCACACACATTCACATGCTCACTCTCACTCATATGCTCACTCTCATGCACTCTCTCTCACACATGTTCACTCTCGCTCACACACACTCACTTGCTCACTTTCTTTCACACACACTCACATTCTCTCTCTCTCACACATACACACACACGCTCACTCTGTCGCTCGCTCCCTAGCGCGCACGCATGCACCCATTTACTCTCTCACTCTCTACTAGTTCAAAACATGGCTCTCAGTGTAGCCATCTGCAGGCTGTTCAAACTTACTGTGTTCCCTCATTCATTCTTTCTGTAGTTACTGATCAACAGCTAGAAGCCACAAAAAAATCCCAGCAGTCTTCAGGAGTCTAACAGACCCAGATCGCCAGGTGGCTGTGCCACTGATAAAAAAATGTAATTTTTATAGCCTTCTGTTCACCCCAGTGATATCTGCTGGTCAACGATGCATTGTGTAGGACTTTCCTCCTGATGCATTCCACTCAAAATGATAGAAAGCAAACGACTGCAAGGACTTATTGCCTTGATCCTGCACAGCATGAAGAAGTGGTGCATCCTCAGGGGTGACGTGTGCTTCAGCAGCCAGTGAATCCAACAGTAAAATGGCTGTGCAGCAAAAAGGCCAATTTATTTTGGATATTTAGTCTTGCTGACAAAACAGGTAGTGCAGAAGTGCCTGTGGTGACGGTCATTCAGATTAATCATGACATTCATTTAAGCGATCATATACCTGCGTGTTTTGAGATGTAGAAATAGGTGTAGAGTTGAACTTCTGTCTCTTTAGAGCAGATGTATTAAAAGTGCCTCTAATTATTCCCCAGATCCACTCTTAATGGTGCAGTTGATCTTGACAGCTTGGTATGGAGTTTTATGAGCTAGTAAAAGGTTATTATCAGATGGAGGCAGGCTAAAGTGGTGCACCTGCCAGAAAGGAAAACCAAGTGTAGTGCAGCAGACTATAAAACAGCCATATAACAAGTTCAGCATGGGATTAAATGCTGAATCAGTATCACATCAGATTTGATACCTTTCCCGTCCGTCATAACAGATGTGATGTTTAAGACGCAACACTGATAAACAGAGGGTCCAGTCAGATCTGGTGGACTATCTGGACTATTAAAATGCAATATAAAAATTCTTATTGTTATACAGACCTGTACAAATCCCACATATTAAAAGTTCATATTACAGGATCACCCCCTCCCCAAAATATTAGATATGCTAGACAAGCTTTAATAAAAAAGCACACTGCTTAAATGATATTTGTAAGCCAGTCATTGACTGGTGTATAAAAAAGGCAAATTAAAATAATGTAATGTACCTCCATACAAACAAAACCCAGCAATTAAATCTAATTAAAATAAGAAATTGCAAAACTTGCTAAAACCACCAGGAAGCACAGAAAACAGAGAGCTTGTTAACAGAGAGCTTTAGTGAAGACACAAACAGTGTTTTGGTGCCACATGAAGAGTTTGGAGGCTCCTATTGTTTCAGAGACCTCCAGGCAAACTGGGGTTAAAATATAAAATCCATTCATGTAAATGTGGTCCTCACAGCATACCGAGAGTGACATGTGATGCTGTGATGAGAGTGAAGAGGAAGTATCAGATGGTGCAGACAAACTCTAGGACATACGGGGGATTCTATCATCACGTGCAGCATTATATCAAATAAATATGACAGACATAAGCAAAGGCATAGAGCGCTCATACAAGGAGAGCTTGATAAAGATGTAAAGAGCTATGTGGCATTGCTGAGTGCAATGAGCACACACAAACTCTCCGAACACACAGAGAGAGAGAGAGAGAGAGAGAGAGAGAGAGAGAGAGAGAGAGAGAGAGAGAGAGAGAGAGAGAGAGAGAGAGAGAGAGAGAGAGAGAGAGAGGAAAGTAGATAAGCGGCTGTGACATGTTGCTGGAGGGATGGAAAGAAAGCCAGACTGATGGGAGTTGAGCTGAACTAATAGGCTGCAAGTGGCTCACACTACACTCGGCCTGTCTGTTATACACTCACAGAGCCACATGCTATAGCTTCAATAAATAAATGAGCACATTACTGAATAATTACCACATCATAACAGAAAATGTTTATGCTCTTTTCTTATTAACTATATTCTATGTTTTAAGTCCCTGTTAAATATGGTAGATTTATATTACTATACAACTATACGCACGCACGCATGCACGCATGCACGCACGCACGCACGCACACACACATAATTACTAAGTGACAATCAGTTAAGGCTCACAATATATGCTTGAAATGATCAGCTGTAAAATCTGGACTGCCCTGTGAAAGTTGTCTGCCCTCTTCCACATACACAAAGTTCACCAACACCTACGATTTGATAGTGATGCTATGAGAGACAGGGGTGAGAGACTATGCCATTCCTCCCACCCACTGAATACATCCAAATACATCCACAGATGGCTTTGGCATTGTGAGAGATTCATCAAGGGTGACTGCTTCTCTATCAAGCCACTCAGGAGCCTTCCTTTATTGATGTGTTCAGTGTTCAAAATATGCTCCAATTTTCTAAGTTGAGCTATTAAATGGCCAGGTAAAACAGACAGGAATACCCAGGATCACTGCAACAGAGGATGAAGATGTTTATACAGTGTTTACGTTTACAACACAAGACAACAGGGTAAGTGACCCATTTCACTGGAAACAGTTTTCACTGTGGAATTGATAATATAGCTATAGGTCAGTAAGTAGGAGTGAGTTAGTCAGGGCTGAGAGTCACAGACAGGGCATCAGAGCCATGAGTGACGGGGTAATGCCTTCTTCTGTAAGTGAGAAAACCTGGCAACTCACACAGCTCCTCTCAGAGCAAGACTACAAAGCAAAGATACTCCACACTAGCTTGAACCTTTATACAGACAGTATACCTTAAACAGATTAAAGATTTAGGTGGTTTTCACACTGAACATGTTTGCCGAATCGGAGTGTGACTGTTCATGGGTTCAGTAAAGCAGCTCATCCACAAGGTGCCCCTGCCACTCACGGCACACGTGTGCAGTGGAAATGAATGATGTCTTCCACTAAAACAGATGCACAGGTTACTTTACTTCCTGAATGAATGAGGACCTGGGTGCAAGTTGAGCTCACATTCAAAGGGAATCACGTCACCCTTCCGATATAGCTGAACTTCCAGGTCTCCGGTTCTGTACCACACTGTGCTTCCCAGCCCACGTGGCAGCTTTCACCTTACCAATTTACTGGAAACCATGCCTTGTTTCAGACTAAACTGCCAGTGTGACAGAGATCATTTTACTGCAAAGTGGTGCAGACAAACACAATCCCAATACCAGGATTTAAAAAAAGAAATAAAAATAATGGGAAACACTCATTAATTGTTAACAGTCGATACGAGTAAAGCATGGATGCCTAGTAGAGATAAAAGATCGTTGTGCTGCAATCCTGGAAAACACAGGAAACAGAGTTTTGAGGAAATAAACAAATACGGGATGTAAAGCTTATGCAAGAGGACACTAGTTTATTAAGAAATGCAAGGGAACTCTCTGGGGTAAAGTGCATCCAAATAATAGCATGTTATTTCAAAGTGTCTTGTTTAATGAGGAACTAGAAAACTAAAAGCATTTTCCTATTTGCTTTTCCTACAGTTTTGCGTTTTGTGTGTGTGTGTGTGTAATATAGGACACACCTACTGTACATTCAGAGGATCACACAGCTGCACTGCTCTCTGTCCTCAGTGCATCAACCCATCAAACCACAGCAGTCAGCAACTCAGGTGGGACACAACTGTGCATACAGAATACCAAAAAGCACTAAAACGGACACTCGGTCAAACAAGATGTTGAAAAGCTCTTTAAATTCCCAGTTAGAAGTGTAATTAAACATTGTATGCTGTGGTTTAATGAGGCTGCTGACCTGAAAGGGGGCATCAGTGTAGTAGTACTCAGTGCAGTGTCCATGATGAAGTGACATGAACAACTGCATTGGATCTGGACCTAGTTTGGGGATGGGGACACAGCCTTCAAATAACATCATGAGATTTTATATTTACATAATATTTGATATGTATTTGGGATATTTTCTGCATTAATAATATTCTGACACAACTCTCAAACGTTTATATTATGGAGGGCAGATGACTGTAACAAGTGACAAATTTAGTCATCTCACTTCTTTTTTTTATTCTTTTATCATTATTTACAAATAACATGAAAATTCAGAAATACCAGAGATAGAGATTACACTGGGCTCCCTGGATCTGTGACCCCGTGATGCTCCCTGCCACCATGTTACTCTGGTTTCCTTTAGCTTTTGGGAAATAGGACCAACGAATTGGCTTCGTTCAAAAATCTTACAGCCAAAAATAACACCGTGAGCAGATGAGCCTGCTCTGTGACAATACGATGTGAGAGTGGGCACTTGTGTACTTTATATAAAATCAAATAAACAAACAAACAAACAAACAAACAAACAAACAAACAAATAAATAAATAAAAATAAAAAATCCCTGTGCACACATCTACATTAAGGAATACTCTGAAGACTGTATAATGCTTTGTCACAAAGCTTTTTTCTCTCAAGCAGATAAACTGATGCGTTTAAATATTTAATATTGCGAGCACTGAGAACACTATGCTGCTGTCGTCATGTGCAACTGTGCACAAATGTTCTACTTCTTAAAACCTTAGCAAATAAGTGCACATAAAACTTCAGGCAGATATGTATGTAGAAGGAAAAAACAACAACAACAACAACAAAAAAAAACCCCGAATAAATCCGGATTTCTCAGGCTATTACAGTTTTTTCTTCAAAGGTCACATGAAACAAGGTTAATGCTAAGGTTAAGCTGAGAAGCAGAAAACTTAGGAGACACATTATGATATTACGAACACGTGTGCTTTTAATAGCACAAGCTTGATAATGCACATATTTTTACCGTTCCTGTTGAAATACCCTAAAGCCTATCTCCATTCCTGTTATGCCCAGCCCATAAGATAGCCATGATAGTGCCACAGCTCCTGTTCCTGTTCCTGTACAGCACTCGGTGTTAGTCAGAGTTAAAGCAGTTTTCACAATATGATTCTGTTCATAGTCATAAGCGTTCATTTCTAAAGCAGGTAGTATTAGGCTGTTTATGAGTCACTGTTCAGCCAACAGTACAGAAGCTCTTTTTTGTTGTTTCTTTTTTCAACCATATCTCATGATTACTGAGACATTATAATGATTATGATGCAGATACAGTAAAAAAACTGCCTAAACCTGGTTGTATGCTGTTAAACGCTCGAGTGCCACCAAAGCACGTATAAATGGTGTAAAAAAGCAGCGGCACAAAACATATGTAACAAGACGTGCCTGTTTGAGAGAACCCCCGATGCAGGCTACTATTTAAAAATAAAACACAGGGCTTAATGACGAGCGTCCTGAGTCACTGCTGCTTTGGCTGCCATCGACCGAGCTCAGAGCGATACAAAGCCACGGGAAGTCAAAACACTGTCAGGGGAAGTCATGCTCGTCACCCTCCAGCATTCTCCAAGGAACACATGTCTCTCATCTACAAATCAAAGCTAGTAACACACTCTTCTAGTGACATCATTATTTCCAATTAAAGCTGAAAAAAAGCAGCAGTGCTCCAGGAAGGAAGGCTGGGTCCAGGGGTACAATTCAGGGAAGGACAAGATGTTTACTATCCACATTTCATTTTTATACTTTTGTGCTAGATTTGACTATTTTGGTTGCATATTCAATGGTAATAAAGTAATAAAGTAAATGATGTAACCCACCAGTCAAGAGTTTGGACGTGACTCATTAAATCTTCAGCATACGTGACAACTCCTTCAAAACTGCTAGAAAATTCTCAGATGATTATCTGAGGAAGAGAGTTGAGGGAATAGCAAGCATTTGCAAATCTGCTTCAAGGCAAAGGGTAACTAATCTAAAATACAAGACCGTTTTGGTTTGTTCAACCCGTTTATGGTTAGTTATTTGTTCACTCTCTCTCTCTGATACATTCATTACAGACGTACTCAGTTCTGCATTTTTACTGTGACACAGGTGGTGATTTTCTTTGTTTTCTGTCAGGGAGGCGTGTTAAATGATGCTGACTGGTGGGAACTAATGCAATCTAATAAAAAATTTCGGTTAAATGCAGAGACCTGCTTGTTTAGACACGCCGGGAACAAGCCTGCAGGCTGCCATATGAGCGTAACGTAAGGTCAGTTCCCACCATGTGTCACAGAATGACATGTGTAAAATATAAGCAGTTGGAGGTTTAATGTAAGCATATCATTTATATTTGTAAATGAAAGTGAGCAGGTGTGGAACGTTATCATCTCATTAGTCCTTTCGGTGAGTAATAGGCGCAGGTTCCTCTGGTCTTTACGGGCTGCTGGATGCTTTCCTTTCATCGGCTGACACATCATGTGCATAACTTAGCCTGTGTGAAATGTAATTGAAATGTATATGAGGGGAAATTGGGCTTGAAGTACACATATGACGTGTAAATAAAGTGCTATGACATGCAAATAATTCAAGTTTCCACGCAGCTGAAGCTGACTCCTAATTTGTTCTCAAATAACTGCTGATGTAGACGCTGTACAACTGTTTGATGAATCAGACGTACAACATGCACTCAAATCTGTACACTCATTTCTACAAAACTCTGACCAATAAGGGTTTATTTCAAGCTATTGATTTCAATCAGATTTTGCACTGTATTCATTTCCCCCAACAATGCCACATAGGCACATATGCAGTGGAATGTTATTGTAGTCCTGACTAATCAAAACATTTGCCAGATTAACAGCGTGACATTTTGACAACTAAAACAGATGCTTTGAGAGAAAAAAGTGCTTGTCCTGGACTCTGTAAACAAGTAAAGCGAAAACAGAGGGGCCGTACAAAACTATCAGAAAATGTCCCTGTGAGGAAATGGTCCTGAATGCTGCATGATTCTGGCCCACAGGGGGAAAAAAGAAAGAAATATTAGTGTGTGTCTTTTGCTTGGGAGTAACTTTGATGTGGGCTCACACTTTTAATCAGATCCACTAAGAGCTAATTCTACAAACTGAATGCGGCTAAATTTCTGGATCAGGTGAGTAACAAAAAGCCTGCAGCCACAGCAACACTTTACGAGTCATGATGCTGTATAGGATACAGTGAGAAAAGTGGAATATGTGGACAGTTTACTTTAAGGAAAGGAGGAAGGGAATATTATGTATAGTTCACATAGAAATATTACGCTTTTCAATAAAGCATGTTTTCAGTGCTTATACTAAACTAATTGAAACAAGTTTCTAATTAGACTGAATTATATAGTGTGTCAGTGAGTCAGGTCATGTAATGTGAACATAAAACAGTTACATCGTCAAACCTAACCAGGATGTTACCGCTGACGTTATCCCATATTAACTGGGGTAATGTTACTCGGTTCAATCACATTAGGTACAAAACATACAAATCATGTGAATTCAATGAGCTTTTTTCAGTGTGTGTGTGTGTGTGTGTGTGTGTGTATACGGACAGTTTTAGAGTGAGAGGCCTGTATGGGAGACGTTGGCTTCTCTCTACTTCAATGGCTAAGTCTGATTGACGTTAGCAAGATCGCCAGCATTGATCACTGACTTTAAAATTCTCCAGCTAACTGACAAATCCTGTTCAATACAGAATCCCAGAAACACAAGCTAAAAACGTAGCACCTACACTGACCACAAATTAAAACAATATATTTTCCTGTTCATACAATCAGTATTTTCTCATAAACATTTTCACATTCATCTGTGCAGCAAGTGTCATTACTGGAGCATGTCATCAACATAACAGACATGTTTTCACAACAAAATATGGCAAAGCACAATAAATTACTAGACAATCGTCTTCTTTTACAGTCATGCACATATTAATGATGTTATGGTCCAAATTAACACAGAGAGACAAACACTTTGGTAATAATTTCAAAGAACCTGAAGCAAGACACACGCTTATGAGCAAGAAAATCAGTATGAGGGCCTCAGTGCAGAAACAACCCAAGTGTGGATCAGTCAGGTAATGAAAGTCTGTCTGTCTGTCTGTCTGTCTCACACACACAAAATATAGTACAAGTGTCTGTATATTTCATTGATTCAGACAAATACAGAATGAGTGAAGAAGATATTGAGACTGAATAAAAGAGTTTTCACACAAAAAGAAAATAAAAGAAAAAAGAAAACACGCAAACACACACCAGAACAATCTTTCACCACTCATTCAATCATTTTTGTATATTACAGTATACAGCCAGTGGTGGAAGACTAACAACCGCCTGCAACACATGACAGATGCACGGTTAATATTAGGCTTCCTCACCCGCATATACATGCTGATTATGTTGGTAGAGGATTTTATTCATCAGGTAATGCTCAAGTGTTCAAGATTTGACAAATGATTAAAAAAATAAAGATCAGTTGTGACTTCAGCTTCGTTGTCTTTAACAGTGTTTAATAAAACGGTTCTTCCAACTAGGAGAGCTGAAACATTTCACCTTATAAAATACCGTCCTTTATATTTCTTACACCGCATACCACTATGGTCCAAGTATCTCTCAGTGCAATACTCGGTGTATGGTTTCTCTGAGAGGTCTATAACTTTGAGCTTGCTGATACATGTGTGGACCCACCCTTATGTCACAAAACTTCCCAAAGTCACCAAACTTGTACCACAGATTCGCTCATGTCGAATATGTTACACAATTATCTCTGAACTCTGTAGACAGAAAAGGACGTGAATATAAAGGCACACAATGGAAGCGGACACGTTGCTCAGGAGGCATGAAAATCAACTTCACAATGCATAATTCTTAGAAATTCAAGTACCATACTACATTATTGTTTTGTACCTAGGGTGGTACCATTGTGCAAACTATTTTTGTAGCTGTAGTATGGAATTTACAGCAAATCCTGTAGTATCGCCCCCTCACATCATCTCGAAGGGTATATAGTTCAATCCAGGTTTCTTCCAGGATCTCTTGGTTTCCTTCCACTTCCCAAAAACATGCCGGATTCTTTTAACTAGTCCCAAAGTGTGTAATAGTGTGTGAATTAGTGCATGTTAAACTGACATCCCATCCATGACCCTGAGCCTTAGTGTAAGTGATTGAGTATCTTTTACCTGGCAAGGTCCATGTGCTGTGTGCATTTTAAAAAGTATGCACATGACATTTCCAGGTGATAAATACTCTTAAAGGTACCATGACACCACACCACACCGACAAAAGAAGGATAGAGATCATTCAAAAAAAAAAAAAAAAAAAACATCTGTGACAAGATACATTGTGAGTGCAGTCTTAAGACATGATGGGCTTTGCATCCACGGTCACCTCGTGCACAAAACATCAATCATCAAAGCAGGTAAAGTGCAGTGAAGGGGGGAGTGTAACAGAGCTACAACATGACACTTACTTCCCAATGACCTCGCACAGCTCGTAAACGTCTTCGAAAAGGACGTCGTCGTCGGCCATGGTCCAACAACCAGACGGGACAATTTCCTGCCCGAAATGTGTCCACGATGGGTGATATTTACACTCTGAAGTGCTCCCCGTGAGCCGAAATAGCAGGCGCTTGTGAACGCGCCCCAAATTCCAGCGAGCGAAAAAAAAATATCTTCGTGTTTTTTTTCTCCTCTTTCCTTTCTCTTCTCCGTGAAGGACTGAGTTACAATAAGCAGAAGGAGCGAACAGAGTGAAAGCGCTAAGCCCCGCTCAGCTCTCACTCTTCTGCCCCACCTTATGCTTCTTCCCAGACTCCCTTTAATTAATCCGGCGCTTACAGCAAACTCTTGGCCACGTTTAGTCTTTATCAGCTTTCTAAACAACTCGCCACATGTACAGCTTTCAGCGGCTCCTCTGTGGAAGTGTGTCAGTCCAGCTGTCTGTCCTTCTAAATCGCTACAAAACTACTCGCTTGGACAAGAACAAGTCGCTTTGGAGGCAAAAGGAATATTCTCATGGCATGGAGACGCTCCGTAAATACGCGCTCATAGCTTCCGCTATTACACGGGACTCGCTGTCTGTCCCTAGTTTTTTTCCCCCCAGCACGGCTCCAGCTCTGCTCTGCTCTTCTCTGCTCTGCTCTTCGCTTCCCAGCCGCTCCTCTGCTCTTTCTGCTCCTACTAAACCCAGGCTCCGCCCTCTCAAGGTTATGAAACTGGAAATCCAGGCGCCACAATGGCTCCAACCGGCTCGGTCGTGTTCCGGAACTACCGCAGTGGAAAACGCGGAGTACATGAGCCGCAATGGCGACTAGAGCTGGTCTATGAAGCCCCAGTTTCCTAATGTCAGTTACTCTCAGGACGTCATGTGGTACTGAGTGGTGTGTATCCAAGAGCGCGATTGTCTTCAGTGGAGTCTCAGTAATGTGCGCGTTAATTGGATAAACATTAACAAGGCAGTATATACAGTATATTACACAAATTAGCAAATGAGCCATTTCTTATCAAGACATTTTTAAAAACACTTATGAAAACCACACTGGATAAACATTGGGGGAAATGCAAATAAATAGGCTGTGTTAATAAAATTGTGTGCTGTTAATAACAGCACACAATACACACTAAATGGACAATTGTTTGGTGACACCAGATTTTCAGACCCATACTGTATGTGAGCAATTGTACACAATGTCTGTTTTCCTGCCCTTTAAATAAGAGGCCTAAACCTGTTCCATCATACCAAAGTCCCTTTGCACAAAGTGAGCTCTACTATGATAAGGTTTTTG
The DNA here is from genome assembly GCF_022655615.1 of Tachysurus fulvidraco. NCBI lineage: Eukaryota > Metazoa > Chordata > Actinopteri > Siluriformes > Bagridae > Tachysurus > Tachysurus fulvidraco. Next base: position 17,414,768 of record NC_062523.1, on the reverse strand, counting down.
GGATGAACTGAAACGCAGATTCCGCTCCAGACCTCCACACCAGACATCAGTGTTTAAGCTCTTTGATGCTCTTATGGCCACACTTCAAAATCTAGTGGAAAGCCTTCCCAGAAGAGTGGACTGTATTACAATAGGAAAGGGGAACTATGACTGCAATGTGATGTTTAAAAAGGACGTCTGTGTCATGGCCAGGTGATCGCACACCTTTGGCCAAATAATGTATGATCACATGACTACATGGAAAACATTCTCACACCAGCTGGAATTCAAAGAACTGCTTAAGTAAAATTAAAACTTTCTTCATTTTACACACACACACACACACACAAACACACATTTACATTTATGACATTTAGCAGACCCTTATTTTAGAGCGACAAAGGACCAAGATCTAGAATATGTTTAAAAGAAAAAAGTGCAGGTTATTCTAGGTCTCGTACAGAGCTCTGTCTCATTTTCCTACAATTAGACTTGCCTTTAGGAAATAGGATCATTAATTTCTGTAGGAAACATGCAAAGTGAAGAGAAGAATCCCTGCTGTAATCCTATCACATTAATGACTCTTATGAATCCTACATGAGAAACCCCTGAGTCCAGACAGATGCTTGTGCAAACATGTGAAAATGGGTCATTGATTTCTCTGGTGAATTCACAGCAAATTTGTCTTTTTTTTTTTTTTTTTTTTTTACACTTCTTCATGTCTACATTGGTGGTCCATATTGTATGACATAGTCTGATTGCCTTCTATTGCATGATTATTGCAGTTGTATAGTTTAATCTTTAATATGAGAAATTTACTAAATGATTCCATTCTCTAACCTCAGCAGGATGTGCTACTATAAAAATGAATAATTTGAAATTATAAAATGATATCAAAGGAATAAGTTCATATACAAAATATAATTAAAATCCTTTTCTTTTTCTTTAGAAATCATAAAAGTAAGAGCTTTCAAAGCATTCATATTTTTAGCTGATGACAGCTTTTGTGCACTTGAATTAATTGGATGTTGTTTTCCCAACAACGATCCCAACAAATACACGAATGCCCTTTACTATTACAAATAATACATTGGTCAAATACTGTATTTTAAGCAAGAAAATAAATAAACATCAAAAACAACAAATAAATAAATAAATAAATTTCTGATTAGGATTTGAGCTAGAGAAAATCATGGCAAAACCCTATTAAAAAACATAATATATGTTGTTTTTTGCATTTTTTTTATTTTTAAATTTTCATTTTCCCTTTTTCATGTCAGTCCTATTTTTAAATGCAAAATATTTACCTTCAAATGTGTTTATTAAAATTTATTTGCATTTATTTGCTTTATCAACTGTCTGTGCTATATAAATAGAATCCATATGAAAAAAACATATTAAGAATAGAATTTCAACAAAATGATGATTAAAGTAGAATTTACTGTACAGTTGGGAAAAGGGAAGAATTATATGGAAAAATCTGAAGTTGTGTATATCAATGTGGATCAGTGTTAGATCAGTGTGAGTTGTTGTGCAAAACAATCCGGAAAAGGTAGTGTGTGTTGTGTAGAAAAGAAAACTTAAAAAGCCACCAAAAAAAAAAAAGCTAAAACAAATAGCATGGTGATGTACATTGATTGAATCTGTTATATGTCAGGGAATGATTAATTTACAGTATGATCCATTTTACATTCACTGCACCCCAGTTTACTGCCAAAATGTTCACACACTAACACACACACAGAATTGAGCTCTGCAGTGATGCATACTAGAGGAGTAGAGTGACTCCGTGGTTATACTGAAAGAAGCCAACCTTTAGTAAAAAGTTTACATTTTCTTTTTTTTAATGATATTTTGAGCTGCACATAAAACATTCACATGGCACAGTTGCTGGTCTGGAAGTCTGCTTTGTTGAGATAAGGTATTTTTTGCTGATTCTTTAGCTCATTCAAATTAATTTTGAAAGATGTGCTCCTCCTGTCAAATACAGCAGCTGATGCAGTCGGGCCTTAAAAAAGACAATTCTGTGTCACTGTAGTAGAAAAGATATGTGGTTATTCATAAGGGACTGTATTTGTTACCAAATACCATTTTTAAATGATAAGAGGAACATCAGTAGCATCCTCCATACTGTCTATTTTGTACATATCTGACAGCAGTTGTGCTTGAGCAAGAGTACTGTAAGTGAATTAAAGTTGAGGTGTCAGGTTTGGGACTTTGGGGTCCACTGATGCAAACGTCAGACAGAGGAAGTCGCTTATGTGTGTCTTGCAGCCTGAGGCTTACATTATTGAACTTCAAGCTTCCTTTAATCTGCAGAATCTCCCAGGCAACACCTTTAGGTCTCAGACATATTCTTATGATTTACACCCATCCCAAATCTCTGCACTAACAACTAATAGATTTGAGTGTAGATATTTGTACAGTGGCATTATGTATACAAATACAGTTAAATAGAAATGTATAGAAGTAAAGCCATGTAACAAAAATACGGTGCTGAAAAGATAAATCCAGTGGGTCGGTTCAGTGAGAGATAAAACAGTAAGGTTAATAATGCTGGTAAAGTTCAACATATCAAGGATTTACAGTCAGAGTTTCAGAAATATACGTTGTTTGAGTTAAAGACTACTGGCTGATTTGGAGTAAATATGACCTTGTTAGTTAGTCAGTTCTCTGTGGTATTAGTGTTTAATTCCTTTGTACCTCTGTTTCTTTTGTATAAAATGCTTTGCATAATGATATTTACCAAAGCTCTTCTGTCGAAATTTTCCAGTAGTTTCTGAAGTAAAGTATTTAGAGCTCAAACTCTGATGCTTCTTTTAAACACTATTAGGGTCACAGTACCTTGTTTTCTTATGATGAAAATCCAACATCCTCCTTCCATCACTTTTTCATACCGTATTGGTTTACAATCCTGCTACATAATTTCCCCATTAATCGACATAGAGCACTCAATTTACACACTCACTGTCTTCATTTGAGCCATTTTAATAGGGTTCATTGGAATTTCATTCCCATTTTTGAGAGTAGATGAGTTGATTTTTGTTTTGGTATGACAGGCATCAGGGGATGATACATGCTTGATTGTGAATCTATACACAGATGAGAATTATTGCATTTTTGCATTGGAAAGAAATGCAGGCTCCAGTTAGGTGCTAATATTTGGTGACTTACACCATGAGCACAATTAGCTGTAATTCTGGGCTTATGATATTAAATGACTTAAATCAATGTTGTTTAGCACTGAACCAATCAATACATGAGCCCCAGACGAATTTATAACTCCAGTTGAGCCGGGAGATTAAGCCAACCTGGGCTATATCTCATCTATCTGTCTCAGTTCTTGAGCTGTCTTGCAGGAGTGCTTATAGACATAAACCTAAAACTGCAGATATACTGTATAGAGCAAAGGAAGAAAAAAAAACCCAAAAAACAGATTTTGAACCCAACCTGTTTCCTCCTTTAGTCTATTAGTTACAGGTTCAGACTTAGATTGTAATACTGTTTTAATTGTAAACTGTATTAGATAAAAGCATCTGTGAAATCAAGCCTAGTATCTTACAGAAATGCTTTGATTGTTTCCCTTCTCACTGTTAAGCTACTCTGAATACAATTCAAATAAATGTAAGATAATACAGAATGTTTAATAAATCACAGCGTTATCACATTGCACAAGATTACAGAGGAATATAAATAATAATACATGTCCAGGGGAGCTCAATATCAGCCTAAGGATGTGTGTGTGTGTGTGTGTGTGTGTGTGTGTGTGTGTGTGTGTGTGTGTGTGTGTGTGTGTGTGTGTGTGTGTGTGTGTGTGTGTGTGAGGAGGGTGTCTTCTTGTCTCTTAACTGTACATAACTTCAATATTTATCCCATACTCTCACAGTCTGAGACTATCATGTATCACTTTACTGTAGTCATAATCAAACCCGTTTTCATTTGCATAATAAAAAACCTTGAGGCTAATCATCAGCAGAGCTACTTGGTCAGGCTGTTCACTTCAGGGCTTTTTTTTTTTTTGGCAGCACTGGAGGCCATGATACTCCTTTGGATCTAATATCAAAGCAGCACCAGGGGTGTGGAGTGTGTTGAGTGGCACAAAGCCCTCCATGATCTTCATGTAACAGTGTGTCCTCCTCTCATTCTTTGCAACCAGAGCTGCTCTGAGCCCCCTGTTGTTGGAGAGTGCTTTAGACTGTCTCCCCAGAGACATGTTCCTCAGTGGGAATCAAGACTGGCTTATTCAAACATGCCAGACTGGCCATGCCAGCAACAGTCAGGCTTATGTAAGCAGGAGTCCTCATTACCCAAACACCTCAGCAACAAGATGGATCAGCACAGGGCCTGTGGAGCCCAGTGCTGGTGTGTGTGTGTGTGTGTGTGTGTGTGTGTGTGTGTGTGTGTGTGTGTGTGTGTGTGTGTGTGTGTGTGTGTGTGCGTGTGTGTGTGCGTGTTTGTGTGTGTGTGTGTGTGTGTGTGCATATGCGTTTGTGTGTGAAGATGCAGTCAGTGGCATAAGTAGGCGTAGAAACAAAACCTCCACATATTTTTAAGCACCAGGTTTTGTTGCACACGCTGAAGAAGCCCTGAGATGTAGCCTATATTTCTTGCTGCACTCAGCTAGCTATCATTCAAGGAGAGCATTAGCACAAGATTGAAGCTCTCTTACTGAAACCCTGCACATTCTTTACATGCTCAATTTAATTCGCCCCTAAGAACTTTACAGAGGAGTGTCAACTTGAAGCACGGCCGGTTTATTTTAGACCACACTTAATGGCCTAGTGCACCCTACTGAAAAGAGGCAACAAGAGGTTCCCACTCACATTTATTTCATTCTGCTTCATGTATGTTGGGTGAACAGAACAACTCTAAGATGCACAGTTTACAGAAATCAACCAATCATGGACATTGTTTACATTTTGGCAAATAAATCTAGACACTTCTTCTCAGAGCTGGTTTGATTATACTGGAGTAAATATCTAACCACACTGAATAAAGAATATTCTGCCCAGTTTTTGTGGGTTTGCTTACTCAGTAAGGACAAGGCGACTACAGGAAAGCGATCTGATACTTGTGGGAAGAAATGAGTAAAACGACTTGCTCTACCAGGTTACATAATAGTAGCACTGCCTCTAGGCCAGTGTGTAGTAGTGCACCTACGTCAACATTCTGACTTTGCTCCTACATGCAACACCGAAACATGCATTCAAGTGTCAAGTGACCCTGTAAGAGACCCACTTTCAAGTTTCAAGTAACATTCATTAAACAGACAAAGAAGAGCATTCATGACTAGACGTGTGTTTTGGCTGAAATAAAAGATTAGAGCTAGCTTTGCTAAAAGGTTTTGCAATGTGCTGTTAGAGTCATAGTTCTCCTCCAGCATGGTGGCACAGGTGAAGATACTCTGACTACACGAATGACTTACTGTGTGTCATTTAGCAAATGGAAGACAGGCTCATTAGCTCTAGTGTAATGAGATACATGTATTATTCTGAGGTTGATGACCTAAGGCTTCTTAGGAAGAGAGGTCCATATTACTATATATAATCCCGACCTCTATATACATTCAATATTAATTGCATGGAAAATACAGCTACAGTGTAGCATTATATAAACATGTATAGCTTCTCGTCTACCAGATCAAAAGCTGAATACTTCTTTACTGTCCTGATGATGGTGGTAGAGGATTTGGAGCATATCCCAGGAACACTGGATACAATGCAGGAGAATTCACTCTGGATGAAACATTGACATCTTATTGCAGCCACTATTAACTAAATGAAGACCTCATTAAATTAGTGCTCTCTCTAACACCTGAATATTTTTTTGCATAAGGACGTTTTCATCGCTTAATCACAGATTCTAATGTGATTCTAAATATCTCCTTTATCGAAGTCAAGTGTCAACTTATTGTAATAAGTTACTTTAAATCTATATTTGTCATAAAGTTGATAAAAGATGGTGTTAACATGCTTTGCTACATGGGCCAGAATGGCTCAGATACAGCTACAGTTCAATAGATAGACACAAATAAAACTTCTTTTTCATAAAAATCACTTTTAGACATTTCTCAACATTTCTCATATGTTTTCTTGTGGTTTAGCTGAACATATAAACAGAGAGTGTTTAAAAACCTCTAACTGGGACTCATTCCTGAACTTATACTGGCACAAGAGAATAGCACTGCTGTAGATTATCATGTTATTCGATAGGCAATTGCTTATCAATTCCATCATTCTTAAAGGTTCTTGATGGTCATGTTGAAGCAGATTTCTACTTCCTGAGAAAATGTGTAACTTCTACTAGTAGTCTGTTCTTCTGATTATCTTACAGAGGCACTCTGGAACACTGACTAAGCCACTACAATAGGCTATGACAATAAGCCTTTACATGTGTGCTGCCCCCTTGTGGACAAGCCTTTTAAAGCCCTAATGTACACGAAACGTTTGTAAACATTCAACGTCCATGCCAGAGCACAATGAGTCAAAAAACACTTTCAATACACATTAAACAACCAAGAAAACCTTATGAAACATCTGCAGCATTTGTACAAATCACTCTGACCCACATGGAGAACTCAGCATGTCTAAAAGCAAACTTTAACTTAATCAATTTTAATTTTATCGGATACACTGTTTTATGTGATCTTTGAGTCTTTTCATTTTTATCATTTATTCAAAATATTCCTTATTGCAAGCCTAATGAATTACATGAATAGGATCAACAAATTATCATATTTACTCTAAATAAATGTATGTGGTTCAAAGGAAAGTATGTATGGAATGTTTTGTTTTGACTAGCTGCATGTGTTGTCTTGTTTGCTAGCTTTATCATCTTCAAATTTATCCTTAAATTTGAGCTCAGTTAATCTAATTGAATCATAAAAAAATTACGTCGGTTTGTATAGGAGAGATTTTTCCATCCAGAGTTAGCACTTTTAACTCCTAGACACTTTTTAAAAAACATTTACTGGCATGTTTTTTTTCCCTTACAATCTTAGACTACACTGGCACTGACCAAATTACATATCAAGTGAAAACAGAAAACTTCATGCCAGTTTGATTGTCAGCAGTGTTTCTCAGAGTGAATTTTTCTCTGACAGGAAAAAGTAAAGCCACAGCATCTCTTTTATGTTAGTCATTTATTTTTTGTCACATCATTCAGCCTTTTCATCAGTCATTGCCTCCTCACTAAATTAAACTTAGGGAGCACACGTCATCTTTTCACTCCATCTTTAGACGGACGGACAGACAGACAGACAGACAGACAGACAGACAGACAGATTATATTATATTATATTATATTATATTATATTATATTATATTATATTATATTATATTATATTATATTATATTATAGATCCTTGAGGAAATTAGAGCATTCAGTAGCAACATACAGGAAAAGAGGATAATCACAACACAGTATCCCACCACCACCCAAATTAATCCTCAGCAGTTAAACTATTAGTTAAACACACTCCTCCGCTGGTGAAGATGCTGTGCAGAAGGTGGTGTGTGTTGTCCTAGAAGGAATGCAGCTATTGTATATTAGGTCTAGATGGACTAAAAAAATCTATCATGTTCATTTGTCTACGTTGTGTGCAGGTGGTTATCTGCAGCTAAACACTGCCTCAGTTAGGGCAGATGTCAGGTCAAGGCCTTATTATGGTGTGGTATGCAGCTGCTGCACCTGCACTATATGGACCCTGCCTGCTGGGTAACTGTGTGTGTGTGTGTGTGTGTGTGTGTGTGTGTGTGTGTGTGTGTGTGTGTGTGTGTGTGTGTGTGTGTGTGTGTGTGTGTGTGTGCAAAGAGCTAGTAACTTCTTGATGAAAACCTGGTGAATTCAATACTCCATTTCAAAGCCGTCTACTTAAAAACAAATATAAAGAGTTTTATCTTATTTCTGATATTAGACCAATATTAGAAAAGGAAATGTTATTTGTATTCTTTTTTGTTCTTTTGATTGCTGTATTTTCCATCACTTTTGTTTTCGAGCTCTGGGAACTGGCACCAGACACAAACCTGAGTGTGACTTGTTAGTAATTTTGTTATGACAACATGAAAAGCAGTAGAAGTGGCAGGATAAGATAGAAATTCCCACAGGAAATCAGTCTTGGAACATCACAATACTTCATGTTTGTTTCACATTTAACCATCATCAGTGTTCCAGTCTTACACATACAGCTATCAGCAATGCTGCAAATGAATTGCCACTGAATAGGAGTAAATGGAATAGCTAGTTCAGGATCTGTTATAAAAAACATTTACATTTTGCAGTTTAGAAAACAGATATTTCTGATAATACCAAATTTCTACCTTTTCCTTGAAACGGTGAAATCAATGGATTGAATGTATAGAAGTGTTTAACCTTTTTAAATATTGCACATAAAATAAGTGCTAAGTTAAAATGATGTTTATTTCTGACCACAAAAAAACTGAAAAAAAGGTGACAGAGAGCATCTCACTACTCTTGTATTATTAAAATCGGCAGATCTTTACCAACAGAATCAGACGTCTGTTACTTATTGTAATTTACATGCTGCATCACAATAATTATTTATTTATTATATAAATATGAAAATGTCTTAATTAATATTGAGTTTCTGTTACTGAATATATTTAATGTCCCACTATAGTATCTAAAGGACATTTTCAAATAGCTCTCTAGGGATCCATGTGACAAATCACTTATATTTCTATATTTAGCTCCATGTTTTCCTTCAAGCCCCAAGAGATGCATGTTGGCTTAAAATTGGATAGAGAAGAAATATGACCTATTTCCAATTTTTGTGTGAAATGAAACATGTGGGAATAGAGCAATCCATGAACACCTGACAAAAATAAGCTTAATGCCAGTACACAGCATTTTAAATGTATTCTACTGGGTTTTGGCACAAGTGCTATTGTGGAAACGAATCCTTAGCAGTTTATACAAACAAAATGAGCCTCAATCCTTAAACTAATATATTCCTCCTAGTCAGCCATGACGTATTTATAGAACATGCATTGGGAGCGTTTTATCTTAAAGAAAGGAACACTCTTCTAAGAGCAGGCCACTTATTGCAGTCCTATGCAATTAAATTAAGAGTCAAGCACGGACTTTGCTTGATAATCTGCCAAGGTTCTCTGTGTTCATAAGCAGAGACGCCCTAGAGGTCTATCACGATAAAACCTATTGATAACCTTCTCTATTTAAACCTCATAGAGCAGCTCTGCTCTGTCATACTATAACATCTAGAATCCTAGTTCATTCATATTAAGTCCATCTTTTAAAGTATATTTAAACATTTCGAGCATGATCTACATAGTAAAATGTAACAATAATATTAGGTACTATTTCTCATTATGTGTAGAATTAACTAGAGGATATTTGAGGTCAGAGATGTGACTGAATTAATGGAGGTAAAACTAATCAAACATGTCAATCAGTCTCTTATTCTGTATGTTATTCTTATGTAAATCATCATAGCAGAATTAAGTTATGTGAAAGTATTTCTTCTTTTTAACTCCAATTGTCATGACAAGTTTAATTAAACTTGATAAATTGTCTTCGGTGAGTGAAAATAAAGCTTATTATCAAGTTGAGTTTATTCACATTTTTAAAACAGCAGGTAAAGTTTTGTTTGTAAGTTTAACTATCTTGAATTAGTTTACAGGGCAATTTGGTCCTTGATTGGAGTATAAATTGCTCCAAATTGCCTGTTATCCAATCCAGGGTATATTCCTGTCTTGCATCTGCTGTTACTGGGATAGCCTCTGGATCTGCCATGACCCTGACTGGTGTGAGGTGTTTACTGCAGATAAATGAATGAAATACATCAATGTCTCCTGTAAAACATTCTTTAAAAAGTTTTAGGCTGATGATATTCTTAGTCTGCGACCTAGTGAAGAAGTATTGATGTGTTCATTGATAAAGACCTCAAAGCGCATGTCACTCGAGATAAGGGGATTTGCCAAATTTTGTAAATGTAAAGGTAAATGACTGTTACAGCATTTTGCTCAATTTCAGTTGTATACAAGCTGTAATGTATACAGCTTGTATAAATTAAAGGTTTGTATGAATTAACATGCATAACAATATATATTATACAAATGTGTTGGGAGTGTAGCATTTTACCCCCCCCACAGTGTTTGAGCTAATGGAGTTTTGCATATTCTCCTCATGGTCACATGGGCTTATTCATGCCTATTCTTTAAAATAAATAAATTAAAAGAACAAATTAATCTATGCTTATTGGAATATTAAATATAATACACTGATAGAATTCTTCAATTTTCTTTTACTTTCTTTTACTTTGCCAGTTGCTGTAGGCTAATGTGTGGGAGTTGGAGGCTGATTTTCCTCAGTTGGATATATGAGCTCAGTCATGCTGTTGCAGAGGAGCTGTAGGCTGATAGATGAGTGGATGATCATTCAACAATTCATGCATGCAGTGGTTCTAACCTATTCAACTCCTCTGACTCAGGGTCTATAGGAGTGGGAGTGTTGGAATCTTTCTCTCTGGATGATATTAGCATTATTTTAAATAAAAATGCATTGTGGTGAAGGTTGTTTGTCAGTTTTGCTTCTCTTCTTACTCTGCTCACCTCACACTCCTTCTGTCCCCTTCTAAAGAAAGTGCATCTTAGAGACTGAGATGTAGAATGTTGAAGGTAGAATTATATTTAGACTTTTTCTTTGAAAGCTTGCTTTGGTGTCAAGTTGAAAAATAGTAACTCTGTAAAGAGTGTTATCAATCATACGGCACGGCACCACAAGGTATTCTTCAGCCTGACCTAAAAGTTAGAGCTTTCTTATCATCTCAAGAGTTAAAGGCCAACTATAGTAGAAGGACAAATGAACATATGAAGTTATATTCTGTTAAACAAAAGACTTTATTCAATATTTTGGGTACAAATATGTTTGAAGTTTAATTTTTTTACTGTGTTTGAAGAAATTCGAATAAAAATAAACTCAACCATCAGTCACAAAATAAACATTTTGTGCTAACACTTAATAATAACTATACATGAATAATCACAAACTAAGACCTGAATTAATACTTACTTAAATATGAACTAATGATGAGTTAAGGCATGTAGTAATCATGAACTAATAAAGAACAAACATTAACTACAACATGTGTCCATAGTGACCACCTATTCACATAACATCATACATAAAATCCATCAAACTCTACCACAAGGTTTTACAACTTTCATAAAAACAATGTTTAACGCAAAAAAATGACTTCTGTAAAGCTGAAGCATACAATAAATTGAATGTTCACAGAAACATTGTCATGAAAGTCCCGATTGCTGAGTTGGCTACAGCAAATTCTGAGGACATCAAAGCTTTGAGAGTAACCTTTAAAAAGGCTTGAAAGCATCCAGAAAAGATTTGTCTTGCACATAGTCAGACTCAGCCGAATGTAGACATGATAAGGAATTTGAGAGTAGTGCTGTTCTTGATATTTCCAAAAAAAGTGAGCTATTTACAGCAGTTAACATTACTTACCATATTAGGCATGTTATGTTAAATTGAATTATAATGTCATTATAGTGTTATGTTATAGTCTGTTTGGAGAACAGTGTTGCAATGTGATGCGGTAGCTCAGTGGTTAAGGTGTTCGACTACTGATCGGAAGGTTTGAATCGCAGGGCCCCTGTTCAAGGCCCTTTACCCTCAATTGCTCAAGTGTATAAACTGAAATAAAAATGTAAGTCACTCTGGATAAGAGTGTCTTTCAAATTCAATAAATTTACCTGAATAAATTCTTACAATGAAAAATCATTGTAAGAATTTATTCAGGCATTTAAGCAGCTATTAGTGTGTGATTATTCATGTTATTGGAAAGTGTCACCCAATTTGCTTAAATATTTGAAAGACTGCTGGTCAAGTACAACATCCACTTCACATTTTCTCATCATATGTAGATTGGATCTAATGAATATAATTTATACCCAGCACACTGAATTGTGGCAACACACAAACTGTTCCTGGAGGTCCAGGGCTAAAATCCACTAGGCTTTTTATGTAAAAATGCACATAATTGTGCTCATCATAATGGCTTGGTTTTCAATGAGTGCTATTTAGCTGTGCGTCTGCTCTGCAGTTATGTGTGGTGTGCCAAAATGAGACACTCTAACTGCTTTCTTTATTGCATCTAATGTGTTTTTATCATAGTGCTGAAGATGATTGAACAGCCAGTGCGAAATCATATACAAAGTGGAAAATGTCTCAAATGCGATGCCTGACTTGAGTAGTTTTACTCCCTGATGTTAACTGGTGTTCACTAGCTTGACTGTGGTCTAAAGTGGTAAAACTGAAAGAATCCTTTACCTTAGGAAAACTGCATAAATCCATAAATGGTTGATCATATGCACACTGTATATCATGAATAGTGGGATGAAGACCAAAAGCAGCAGCGTCTTGATCCACTTGAGGGTCCTGAACATGTGACCCATTTTGAGTGTTTATGATATTCCCAAGCAAACCTATCTGAACCATACTTATGTCGTGGTCTGGAAAATCCTTCCCATGGTTATTTTTTGTGTCTATCACATATGGCTCTGAAAACTGTATATTTGTCAACCAGTAATGTAGTTATAGTCACCAAAAATAAAATTAAAGACCCATTTTCACACCATGTAGTAAAACAAGATTACGACCAAATTGTAAAGTACCATAGGTTTACAGATGATGTGTTATTCTTTTGATTATGAGCATCAACCACATCAGTATCTGTCTCATCACCTGAAAAGTAAAAGTCATCCCATTTCACTATGGCATGTAGACATTCATTCATTCATTCATTTTCTACCGCTTTATCTGAACTTCTCGGGTCACGGGGAGCCTGTGCCTATCTCAGGCGTCATTGTTCATCAAGGCAGGATACACCCTGGACGGAGTGCCAACCCATCGCAGGGCACACACTCTCATTCAGTCTTTATTTGCTGCTATAATAACCTCCACTCTTCTGGGAAGGCTTTCTCTACTCTTGACTAGAAACTACACAGACTACATAAAAGTGTAATAGTGTAAAGACGATGCTATGAGCTTATAAGCATCTTATGAGTATGAGCCTGGGTTAAGTCTGAATTCATTATAGTTTCATGTTAAATCTATTTTGTTGAAGCTATTAACTGTTCAATGATGGAAACTGTAGTGCAGAGTTTTAAGGCTATCCAAGGAAGAAAATACACGACCATCTTTATAATTTCTAAGTGGTACCAGCAACAATCACTTTGATTTTTAGGCTCTCCATGTGGGGACATCATCAGCAGCAATGTACGATATTCAGGGAATACGAATTTCAAGAATAGGGCATCAGGGTGGATTAGGCAGAATCAAAATCACTAGTATCTCTGGATGTATAGCATGTTTAGCTTGACAGAGGGAGAAAGACGGGTGATATGGTCATGTCTTCTGGCTGTATTTGAGATGCTACAGTAGCTGCTGCATTCTGGACTAGCTGGAGTCTGTTTATGAACCGACTTGAACATCCAGGCGGTAAGGTGTTATAACAATCCAACCTTGAGGTAACAAAAGCCCTTAAAACTTATCTCAGGAATATTTCTGATATATAAGAAGGCTATCCTAGCAATAATATTTCCTTGAGTTTCAAATGAAAAACTAAAGTCAATAATTACACAAAGATTTATTTTTTTTTACTGCTGCACATGATGTAACTGAAAAAAATAACAGAATTTGACCTTATTAAATGTTGCACTGATAAAACCTCTCGAGTATGTCTGCACCTCAAATTCAGTGATACTATTCTTTGGGTTTACATTGAAGAAAGAATTCTCAAAATAAGTAGAGAAAAGTGAGACATTGAGAGAGATTTTACTGAAAGTACATTTCAAACTGAGAACTGTTCCAGATATAAAACAATTACACTTTTGAGTGTGTCAGATAAAATAAAAAATCTCACATTCACACTGTATTTGCCCTGCTGGGACTGTCAAGACTGCTCATGTCTCTGCCGATCATATTTTGTCTTCTGTTTCTATCTTCACTGACATCATCAGCTTTCACTTTAACCAAATCTACAGAACAAACTCAATATCTGTTTTCACCTCCAGCTAGATCTGGACTAAATGTCCATTTTTGCTTGGAAATAATATTTTTACATGGCTGTTTTCCTACATTGACCTTATTTACAGTCATATGCAAAAGTTTAGGAACCCCTGACAATTTCCATGATTTTCATTTATAAATATTTGGGTGTTTGGATCAGCGATTTAATTTTGATCTATCAAATATGTGAAGGACACAGTAATATTTCAGTAGTCAAATGAGGTTTATTGGATTACAATATGCATCAAAACGAAATTAGACATGTGCATAAATTTGGGCACCCCAACAGAAAAATCACATCAATATTTAGTAGACCCTCCTTTAGCAGAACTAATAGCCTCTAGATGCATCCTATAGCTTGTAATGAGTGTCTGGATTCTGGATGAATGTATTTTGGACCATTCATCCTTACAGAACATCTCCAGTTCAGTTAGTTTTGATGGTTGCCGAGCATGGACAGCCCGCTTCAAATCACCCCACAGATGTTCAATGACATTCAGGTCTGGGGACTGGGATGGCCATAGAACATTGTACTTGTTCCTCTGCATAAATTTCAGAGTAGATTTTGAGCAGTGTTTTGGGTCGTTGTGTTGTTGAAATATCTAGCCCTGGTGTAACTTCAACTTTGTGACTGATTCTTCAACATTATTCTCTTGAATCTGCTGATATTGAGTGGAATCCATGTGACCCTCAACTTTAACCAGATTCCCAGTATTGACACTGGCTACACAGCATGATGGAACCTCCACCAAATTTGACTGTGGATAGCAATGCTGTGTTCTTTTGCCGCCATGCATAACTTCCCTTGTTATGATCAAATAACTCAATCTTTGTTTCATCACTCCACAGCACCTTATTCCAAAATAAAGCTGGCTTGTCCAATTGTGCATTTGCATACCTCAAGCGACTCCGTTTGTGGCGTGTGTGCAGACAAGGCTTCTTTCGCATCACTCTCCCATACAGCTTCACCTTGTGCAAAGTGTGCCAAATTGTTGAACGACGCACAGTGACACCATCTGCAGCAAGTTGATGTTGTAGGTCTTTGGAGGTGGTCTGTGGGCTGTTTTTGACTGTTCTCACCATCCTTCACCTTTGCCTCTCCAATATTTTACGTGGCCTGCCACTTCTGGCCTTAACAAGAACTGTGCCTGTGGTCACCCATTTCCTCACTATGTTCCTCACAGTGGAGACTGACAGCTTATATCTCTGCGATAACTTTTTGTAGCCTCCTCTTAAACCATAATGTTGAACAATCTTTTTTTTTCAGGTCATTTGAGAATTGTTTTGAGGCCTCCGTGTTGCCACTCTTCAGAGGAGAGACAAAGAGAACAACAATTTGCAATTGGCCTTAAATACCTTTTCTCATGATTGGATGCACCTGTCTATGAAGTTCAAACCAATTGTGTGTTCCAATTAATCAGTGCTAAGTAGTTACAGGTATTCAAATCAACAAAATGGCAATGCAAATTTATGCACCTGTCTAATTTCCTTTTTGATTCATATTGCACATTTTATGTTAATCCAGTAAACCTCATTTCACTACTGAAATATTACTGTGTCCTTCAGTTATTTGATAGATCAAAATGAAATTGCTGATCCAAACACCCAAATATTTATAAATGAAAATCATGGAAATTGTCAGGGGTTCCTAAACTTTTGCATATGAATGTACATGCTACAATGAGCAGTTTTTGTCTACAAGACCCAGTGTGACAGATCTCTCTTCCAGATTTTTTCACCTCCAGAGCCTAAAGAAGTCAGAGCCCCAAATCAAGGTATACCTTTCAAGAGCAGGGTGGCATTGAGTTTTTTTAATGGAATAATAACTCATACCTTTTTGAAGCTGTCAGCAGATATTTTTCTATTCCATCAGTTTGAACCAAACATGCTCCTGCTAATTAACATGCATGTCTCCGTTGTACTACTTACATTTTTTCTTATTATCACTGTATACATTCATTGTCCACATTATTAGGAAAATTTAGGCAATTATCCAATCAGACAATCATGAAGAATCAGCACAATACACAAATTTGGGGCACTAGTGGCTCAAGTGGTTAAGGTATTGGGTTTTGAACAGAGGATCAAGTTCAAGCCCCAGCACTGCCAAACCTTCACTGTTCGGCCCTTGAACAAGGCCCCTCCCTGCTCCAGGGGCGCTGTATCATAGCTACCCCTGCGCTTAGACGTTCTACTACTGCTCAACTGGCCCTACCATCTTTCAGGGTAAAAGTTACACTGAGACCCTTCTCTGTTTTAGCACTTGGTGTGGAATGTCACTGAGTGTCTTTTAACAACGTTTAAGAACCTCTTCCTGAAATACAGTGTGTATATGTATGTATGAATTTTAAAGTACTATATTTCCTTCCAACAGAGATATGTGGTGCAGTATCTGTAGTCTTTGACCTAGTGAGCCAGCATTGATGTATTCAGTGATTCAAAAAAACAAGCAAAATTTAAAATATCCTCCATGTAACCAACAGTTTTTCTAACAAATGTCACAGCATCAGTGATCCAGATGGCTCAAGTGCATCACATTGTATTTATGTACCATGTATCTTGTTTTCAACGTGCTGAATTTGGTGAGTTTCTTTTACACAGAGACCAAACTGAGAGAGTGAAATAACGAAATGTCAAGCATTTTCTTTTGTGAGCATGTCACTAAGACATTTACCAGCACACTGGAAATGATGTGCTAAATGTCAGAATAGCCAGCACGTCCAGTACAAGATGCACCTTGTTGATTGCTCTGGGTGCTGCAGAGGGAGCAAGAATCAGTGGACAATGCTTTCAGTCCTCTCAGGTGATTTCACCATGGAGCAATCTGACATAGTTGGCATTCAGCTCCTTGTCTGCATCAGCCTTCACCAATCGCACACCATCCCCAGACCTCAAACTCAAACACACTCACACCCATCATTTAAGCAGCATGCTTCAAAGTCCTTGCTTTTAAGAACGATAATGACTGATCTAAAATGCTATCCAAATGGCTCTGAATACAATAGCAGTCAATCCATAATATATTTTCAGCCCATATGAGGAGGCTAAGCTTGTACAAGAAGTGCTGGATGAAATGGAGGCAACTTTTGCTCAGAGCTGAACAATTATTTCCTTTATTACTGGTGCACATATAGTGGTAAAGAGGTTGAGAAAAAATGAGTGTACACAGAAAAAAAGAGAATGGGAGATAGGGATAAATTCAGGGGAGGAACAAGGAAGAGAATGCAGAATAGCAGTTTCCATAGCAACCTAGTGAGACAATGGTTCAGGAACACAATACTCTCAGTGAACCCACAAAGTTACTATTCGGATTGAAATGCTGTGCCCACAATTTGGATAAATCTTTCCTAGCACAGTAAATTATGTCCAATTAAAATAATAATAATACTAATAGCATACTAGATTAAAGGTTGGCATGAAATCTGCATGCTCTTTTTGATGTACTTCCCTTGACTCCCTGACGCTTCCATAATTTCTACAGGTTCATTGAGGTCATGGCTCAGCTGGACTCAACATCTCACAAAAGATAAAAAAAGATGCAACAAGGCTGTTCTCTGTACTTCTTTGTACTGACACAGAGATTGTCAAATAAACTTCTTGTTGTCTGAACAGGTGAGTTACAAAGACTTAAGCCCCTCTACTTGTCATCTTCTCCTCTGCACTAAACCTTCTTTTAAAGTACTTAAGAATCCATGAATTTTATTGTTTGTTTTGTTGTACATCTATGAACTCCTCCCTTACAGGGTTTTAGCTTGGAGCTTTTTCTAATTTTTTTTCATTCCCACAATGTCAAAACACATCTTTCTGATGCAAACATCTACCCAATATGTCTGAAAATTTGTGCACATCCGATTGTCTGATTCTTTCCCAAACTAATGGGCAAAGTACAAAGCACACAATTGTATAGGAAGGCTCTGTATTATTACAATTTCCCTTCACTGGAACTAAGAAGCCCAAACCTGTTTCAGTATCACAATAATCCTGTGCACCAAGCGAGCTCCATGAAGACGTGATGCATCATGGTTGGAGTAGAAGAACTCTTTTGGGATCAACTGAAATGCTGACCCAGGCTTCACACCCAATATCAGATCTCTTAAATGCTCTTATAGCTAAATTATTACAAATCCCCACCTTCATGTTCCAAAATCTAAAAGAAAGCCTTTCTAAAAGAGTGGAGCTTCTTATAGCAAAAGTGGACTACATCTGGAATGGGACGTCCAACAATTGTATATGAGTGTGGTGGTCAGATGTCCACAAACGTTTGGCCATTAAGTATACAGTATATGCTTACTTAATTGTCAATAAAATAGCAGTTCAAACATGTAAAAAACTGTCACTAGGGAGAAAATCCTGTGGATATATTAATGGTAACATTACCTGAATTGTTTTGAACTACTGTGTTATCACAGTTAGCTTCTTGCTGATCATATAGTCATTCTTGTGGAATTTGAGTGCTCAGAAGAATAGGACCTTCACAACCACATCTGCAACAACACTGTAGGTCTGAAAAGATGTCGGAATTAGGCAACATATCCAAATATTACTCCACACTGTTTGAGATTGTATGGATCTACCCCATCATTTTAATCATAGGACATTTCTTTGCAGTTGTCAGCGATGAGGGGATAAAAGAGAACCAAATGCAGGATAGCTAAAATAAACTGGATGTATTAACTTAAACACAAAACAGGAACAAGGACTCGACAAACGAGTCCGCGATGCCATAGGCAATGTGGCACGGTTAAATACACAAGACAATTAACACATAAGGAACAGGTGTGCAGAGGCGAGGAGGAAGAGACAAGGGCGGGACAGGCGGCGTCCTCCACGGAAACCTAGGAAGAGAAGCAAAGTCCCCCACCGGACAGGTGCGGGGCAATGTCGCAGGGCACTGTTAAAGAAAATAAACAAAACCAGGCTGGTGACATTGTCCGCCGACAAGAAGACAAGACGGAAGTGGAGCGGCGTCCCTCACCGGAACAAATGCGGACCGATGCCACCCAAAAAAACAAAAGAAATGTTAAATATACACGACAATTAGACATGAGGAACAGGTGTGCAGAGGTGAGGAGGAATAAACAAGGGCGGGGCAGACACGTGACACCGAACATAAACAAACTCACAAGGCCAAAAGTCCAGGCTGGATCCTGACAGCAGTCCTCTAAACATTTTATGTTTTAAAGGCCAGGAAGTGGTGGAAGGTTTACTGCTTAGGCTACTAATGAGAAATTAAAGAAAAATGGGTTTTTTGGTAGCGTGTTTATACATTTTGTATTATATATGTAATACAATAATTTTCTATTACAGTGGACTTTACCTGCTGCAGGTCAATTCTGTGATGATTCTTCTATTTTGTCTTTTCTGGATAATTCATGGACACTTGGACACTATAAAAATTTTAATTGCATAATAATTATTGGTATCGTGCAGCTTTCTGAAGCTTTCCTTTCAATTTCCTGACTCAAGTTGGACCTTGGTTAGATTCAGAGCTCAAAGCTGTTCCAGGGCTTTGCACTTTGTGGTTTCTCAGCTGCATTTTGAATATTGTCCATATATCTGTATATTTTTAAACATTGCTGTTAGATTATACAGTAGAAAACATGCATAAGTGAATAAAATCAAGTAAGGTTTTTTTAGCTCAACAAAATAAGCTTAGTGTTTCTTAGAGAAGTTACAGCAGGTTAAAATGAGCTGTTATTAAAGTGGCACTGGTTAACACTTCACTTCAATGAGCTTTTAATGTTGTCATTTCTTTTCAGCGTGCCATCACCTCACATTTGAACACATACAGAGTGAAAACAGAGACATCATGGAGACTTTCTTCTATTCTATTTTGTCAGCAGCTGAAATATTTTAGGTGTTTATAAAGTGATGAGGAATTAGTGAACTCTCATTTTTTCAGTCAAAAATACAATATGAGAATGTCCAAATCTCTATATACTGTAGCTTTTAGCCACCCAATCCCTTTTGTATTGATTATGTTAGGTTGGCTAACCTGGATGGCATGGGCAACCTTTCAAGCTGAATTGGCTCATTAATGTCTACCAAGACTACCACGTACCTCTGCATCTGTGCCTATCTACCTCTTTGCTCTAGATAACGGAGTGTGCTATATTTGTAAATGAAATAAATATATCCAATTAACAAGCAACAGGTGATTGAATACAATAATTAGAACGCATAAAGTTGTGTAAAAAGAGATAGAACGTTGTTTCGAATAAAGGGTGATCAAGTTGTCGATTCTGCCATATCAACACAACAGTTACACACAGATACATACAGATATCAGAAACATATGGTTGAATTCTCAGGTTAATTATACGCAGTGGTGGGCAGAAAAGGAAAACATCCTTTCTGAAGTGCCAAAACGCTTAGAAATATTTTTCAATTCAATTAAAAAAATGAAGCAGCAGACTATATGTAATGTTATACTTACAGTTGGCCCCACTCTTTAAGTTTTGCAAGGCCAAAGCAATTAAAATGATGTTTTCTATTTCATTTCAGTGTTGGAGGAGAGTGTTACACTTAGTCAATGTCTATGTCTCTAATAAGATACCAACAAATTAAAGTTTTTTTTTTTTTTTAAGATTTTTAGCATTCAGCCAGTATTTTCCTTATCATACTCTATTCCTACTGTCTTGAATACCACCCCACAAAATCACTAAGCTTGCCTTACTCAAGTCTGGAGAGAAGGTTTTGGCAGTGTGCATTTTATGAGAGTGTGGTAAAAAACCTTCACAGTACTAATGACTGACACAACCAACCACCCACCCACCCACACACACACACACACACATACACACACACACACACACACACACACACACACACACACACACACACACACACACACACACACACACACACACACACACACACACACACACACACACACACACTTGTGCGGCTCTTCAGAGGACTAATCATGCAAATCCCACCTTTTCATAACTATGAAGGTAATAAGGTAATAAGCTTGTTGAGAAGTGGTAATGAGAAAATGTTGATAAGCAGGAAAGAAGGATTTCATTAGATCATTTAAATTACTGATAATCTATTATATAAGATGATTATGAAAGATTATTATGTGTCCTGTACACATAAATTAATTTTAACAATTCTGTAGATGCTAAACTGATTTCAGGAGCATGCTGATATATGACTTGATATATGCTGATATAAAATTTTGTATTTCTCATATTATGTAAGGCATGTTTTTCTCTGTAAAAGAGTTAGAGTAAAATCTAAAAAATACACTTTCCCTTTAACATTAATTAACATTAAATGAATCACATTTCCATCGAGGTGCTACCAGGAGGAGACGGACTCCATCCTGGTGAACTCTTTCCAGAACTCCAGGGAGCAGAGCGATCGGGGAAAGGCGTACACGCATAGCCTCGGCTATGACTGCACCATGGCATCCAGACCTAACGGGGCTGGGTGAGAGAGAGAGAACCAGAGGGGACAGTGCGAGGTCTCCTGAGTCGCACACAGATCCACCTGGGCTCTGTAGAACCTCCGCCATATGAACTCCACCACCTCGGGGTGGAGACACCATTCCCGAGGCCTCGGCCCCTGCCTCGACAGGGAATCTGCTCTGACATTTAACCATCCCATGATATAAATGGCCCTCAACGAGAGGAGTCTGTCCTGAGACCACAAGAGGACCGCTCGCGCTAGCTTGTACGATGGGCGAGATCGGAGACCCCCTCGTCGTTGATGTAGGAGACCACCGCAGTATTGTCCATGCGGAAAATACATGGCGATCTCACAGGTCCGGGAGGAAGTGTTTTAACCCCAAAAACACCGCCATCATCTCCAGGCAATTTATGTGCCACGAGAGACGTGGGCCGCTCCACAGACCTTGGGCGGAGTGGCCACTCATGACCGCACCCCACCAGGACGACATGGAGCCCCCAACACGGGGCCTTGGGACAGAAATGTTCGGTCTTTCCAAACATCTAAGGCTTGAAAGGCACGTCGCGAGACCTTGAGACCTTCCACTGAGAAAAAACCCTCTGCCCCGGAGCCACCACTGGAGGGGCCTCATGTGCAGGAGGCCGAGCGGGGTTATGATGTGACAACCGTGCCTGCATCCTGGCCGAGTCCCATACCACACCCAAAAAGGTGCTTCTCTGTGCTGGAGAAAACACACTTTTGCTGGCGTTTAGTCAAAACCCAAATCGCCTGGCGCTCCGACTGAGCCAGAATCAACCAATCGTCGAAGTAATTTAAAATGCGGATGCCCTGGAGCCACAGCGGGGTCAGTGCTGCGTCGAAGCATTTCGTGAAGGTGCGGGCCGAGAGTGCTGGAAAGTTTTGTTCTGGCACCAAGGTGGTTGGAATGAACTTTCCCTAGAGGTTCGGACAGCTGAGTCACTGGCTATTTTCAAGCGGGTGAAGACCTACTTATTCAGGAAACACTTCAACTAACACTTCTCCTTATCTTTTGCATTTAAAAAAAAAAAAACCTATGACACTTTTTCATTGTAACTTTGAACAAATGTTTTAAACTCATGGTATCTTAAGTATGTAACCTAGTGAACCAGCATTAATGTATTCAATGTTAGAGATTTAAGCACTTATGTACGTCGCTCTGGATAAGGGCGTCTGCCAAATGCTGTAAATGTAAATTTAAATGTAAATGCTAGGCCGAACGGGAGGACCCGATATTTGTAAGCTTCGCCCCCGAAAGCAAACCTCAAGAACCTCCTGTGTGCATGAAGGATGGAAACGTGAAAGTATGCGTCTTCCAGATCTATTGTGACGAACCAGTCCCCGGACCTGATCTGTGTCACGACCACCCGAAGGGTGAGCATCCTGAACCTGAGCCTCCTGAGAGAGCGATTCAAGGAGCGTAGATCTAGAATGGGATGCAACCCGCCATCCTTCTTCGGAACGATGAAGTACGGGCTGCAAAAGCCTGACTCTCAAAGAGGGGGGGAACCACCTTGATGGCTCCTTTCCTCAGGAATGTGTGCACTTCTTGTTCCAGGACCAGAGCCTACTCGGGTCCCACCAGGGTGGGACACATCCCGTTGAAACGCGGGCTAACCCACAAAGGTGGGGAGCGAACTGCTGGAGGGAAGCCGCACCCTGAAGCACATCTTGTGGCAGGGCTGACAGACCGGCCTCCATGACCCGAACGGCCGGAGCAACGTACTGCTGCCGTTGACACCTCCTGAGAGGCGGCAGGTAACCTCCATCCGTACTGAGACTCTGGGCGGAAGTGGAGGGAGGTGCCCGCTGGAGGGGGGCTGTGCTCTGGAGCACATCCTGTGGCAGAGCCAATGGCCTAGCTCCCCGGTGGTGAGGCTGGGGCTGCCGCCGAATAGGTGAGATGAGCCACAGATGCCTTTCAGTGGCCACCAGGGCCGCCATGGACCGACCAACCTCCCGCGCTGTGTGTTTCGTGGCCCGAAGAGTCAAGTCGCAGTCCGACGCAACTCCTCAATATCATCGGTCCCGGAGCTCACAAGGTGAGCCACAGATGCCTTTCAGTGGCCACCAGGGCTGCCATGGACCGACCAACGGCCCGCGCCGTGTGTTTCGTGGCCCGAAGAGTCAAGACGGCAGTCCGACGTGACTCCTCAATATCAGCGGTCCTGGGGCTAAGTTCCTCACCAAAATCTCGTAGCAGGTCAGCCTGGTATGCGTGCAACACACCATGGTGTGGAGGCAGCCCGCGGGTTGACCTGCTGCCGCGTAAGCCTTCCCCACTAAGGCCGATGTAACACGTAGCGGCTTAGTAGAGAAAACCGGAGCCTATAGTGATTATGCTACACTAGGGGAGAGATTGCTAGCCAGCGTCTCTTCCACACGCGGCATCGCCCCGTAGCCGCACGCCTTAGCCTCAACCACATTCGCGTAGAGCGAGGAGTGACGAGGAGAAGTGCGTGCCGAGTACGGGGTTTCCCAGGATCTGGACACCTCGGCGTGCAGATTGGGAAAAAAATTAAAATAAAAAAATGGCAGGCCCCGGCGCCCAGGAAATGACATAGGACACAGGAAACTCTCATCCAGCTTACTGGGTGCGCGCTGCTTCTGCTGTTCCACCGGCTCTACCGGCCAATCTAAATCCAGCTTGGCTACGGCTCATGTCACGACCTCGAGGAGCTCCTCGTACAGCACAAGCTGAAAGGAGCCCACGGGCTCGCTAGCATCCATCAGATCTCCTTCCTCGGAGGGAGAGACATGTAATGCCTTCCCGGTAATGAAACGGGGACACAGAAAACACACTTACGGAAATTCTGTCTGCTAGCTATCACTCGATCAGAAACACAGTATCAGAAAAACAGCGCTTACCTGAACGAGCAGAAGCTAGCGTCTTGTCCATCTCGCAGCCATTTGTAGCGTTCTGAAAGGGAACAGTTACAACACAAGACTCCACAGAGAGTCACAGACAAAGCATAGGAGGCTATAGTGCTTAAATACTTGAATACTTGTGAGCTATCTTAAAAAAAAAAAAATTTAGTAAATCCAATGCGATTACCTTCGATTTTGTGGCCTGCAATGTCTGAATAGGTCTCACTGTAATTGTAACTAATCTGACTTTAACTCCTCTTGGGTAACTGATTCTGAATATAATGATTTGTATTTGTTTCAAGTTCAGTACAAATTCAAAGTCACAGATACTTTTTATCTTAAAATTAGTTCAAAATAGTTCATCTGCGCTAGATAGATATTCATTGTTAACAGCATGGTGAGTGCAACTTAGCACTTCCCTTTCTCAGCACTTTCTCCCCAGAATTTTACACAGTCTCTGCCAACTAGGCAAATTGTGGCTAGCTATTTGCTGATAGCATTGAAGTCATTCTGGAGTACAATTTGCAGATGATGTAGTTAGGTGATTATCACTATAGGTGGTAGGACACCTGTGCCAGCATATGAGATTTTCTCTAGCATGGTTTACACACATTTCCAAGTGTATTTGCTGCAGATCCACTTTGCCTGATGTGTGTGAATCACTTCTACAGCATCTGCCTTGTGTGCTAAGGTGACAATTTGGATCTGCCACCCAAGAGGCCCTAGATCAATCTTATCTGCAAAAGGCTGGCATAGGTTCAGGATTTCATTTCAACCAAGCAACAGTCACATTTTCATTAGTTGGAATGAAAACCTGCACCCACCCCAGCCCTTTACTGATAAGACTGTAAACCCCTGGCCTGGATCAGCCTTCTACATATTAGACCCCAAAGAATTACTGCACTGTCCATTCTTTTGGGAGTGCCATAGAAAATGTAGACCTTAAAGTAAAACAATTGGCTCTATTCAGCTTGGAAGCTTTCATACCTTATCACTTATTATGGTGAGTGACAGTTTTTTCTGATTTGAGACAATGTCAGTTGTTAAAAGCGCTATACAAATACGTTTGAATGGAATTGAATTGAATTTTTCACATTCTTGGTTCTGTGTGATTTTTATTACCATCATCAATTGCCTGATATACAAATGTTTGTTAAAGTGTTGACATCCAAACTATTGCAATTGATCCTCTTTTTAGTTTTAATGTTGACCCCACAGGCTGAATTGTCAAACAAGAACTGTGATATATCATGAAAGTACCTCTAACACACGGGCCTGTCTGGAAAGGCCTGGTAGGTGTTCTCTGAATGGTGTTCACATCATTAACTCATCCATGGTGTTCACAAAAGCTGTATGTGATGGTCATCATAGCACACCACAACATCATGAATTGTATAGCTCTCATTTCTCTATGTTTATTACTGATGCCTCCATCCAACATGGTTCCCAACCTGCCCAACAAGGTTTCTCCTCCTTGTACTGAATCCCCAGTCCATATGAGCCTATTTATTATAACAACTTGAGTGTTTTTAAAAGCTGCCTTTTTTTTTAGCAAAACAAAGTGTTGGCCAGCAATGAGATGGCAGAACTGCAATAGCATTTGCCATAGAATTATACATTTTATATATGGAACTATACTAATGAGCAGAGAGGACATAATGATGATGATATCTCAGTGATAAAGTGCGACTCCAACCTTGGAGGTACACATAGGAGGTACATATACGTGTACATATATGTATATACATGTATATATATAGGTGTCTCAGTGTGTGACAAACAGGGCCATATAATACATGTATATAAATATTGTGTGTGTATAAATAAGAATGACTGACAAGCAGATGTGTGTTTATGCATCTTCAAATCTTTTGCAAAAAAAAGTCACATCACATCATTTATGTTTCTGAATAATGTTTTTCACTACAGTTCAAATTTTAATTGTTTTTCAACTTGCATAAATGGCTATTTTATTTCTTGTGTTGCCAGAGAACATTTGGTGAAGTTGCAGAGATTGCCTTTAGTTACTGAGCTGTGACAGTTTGAGACTTGGTTTGTGAGTCTAGCGTGGAACCACCAGCTGCTCTAAAACTCACATAAATATTTTTGCCACATACACAGAAACTTAAATCAAGCACAACATTTTTTGGATATTTTATGATATGTATAATAACAACTCTGTAGCAGACTGCAATCTAAATGAATAGTTTTAAAATAGTGATGTAGAGCCATGATTCACTCGATGCATGCTATTAATTTAAAAACAGGAGAAGATTTTCCAACATGCAAAGGCATGAATGTTTGCATTATAATGCCACGGAGAGTTCCAAAAAATTTTCAAACCACTGTTTCAGCAAGCAGTATATTTTCTGAATTTAAATCAGTCCATTAAATGCATTAAACAAAAAACACCCGCAGTGAAATTTTCTACACACGCTTCTTACCTTCTGATGTAGATCTGCTTCAATAGATCGGTATGTGAGCACCAGGTACAGTATGTGATGCTCATACCAAGGGGAAACACATGAATAATAATTGTGCTGTTAGCTTTCGGTGGTTAATACAATATGTATAATATCATGACAGCATGATTGTTACATATCAAGGCAAGATGACTTGTAATTATGAAAGATATTAAAAGACTTAACATAAAATGTTATCATCTATTATAAAAATATAATAATAATAATAATAATAATAATAATAATATGTTATCAAAATATACAAAATGATACAAAAATATACAGACGAGACTTCTACTACTAAACATCATCTTCAACATCCTCATCATCATCACTTACAATCTGATTATAAAAATAGAGAAGCTATTAAAAATATAGAAGTATAAAAGTCTCTGTAACTGACTTTTATAACTAACTGAGGGATAAACACCATTACCTGGGCCATTTACGGTATTTCCTTAGATATTTAGTGCATTAAAAGATTTATTAATGAAGCAATCTATTATTATTATTATTATTATTATTATTATTATTATTATTATTATTATTATTATTATTACATTAACACGTTTATTGTATATAATAGAATGTGTTGTTATGGTAGTGCAGTATTTTGTAATCCATAATTGATTTTTTTCAATATCTTACATTAGACATATGTTCATTTTTCCCATAATGAAATAGAATTGTAGTTCTTTGGGTATAAATCTTGTATGAATAACCACAAATGTGAACCTCTCCATATTATCCCACGTGCTGAATTAACACCTACTCTGTTGAACTTACACTTACAGAGCTCATTTCTGCCCACTGTCTGTGTTAATTCAGCCCTGAGATTTATTCTTGTGTGCCCTGTAGTTTATTCCACCCACATGTGTGCTAAGACAATCTCTATATTCTCTGCAGTTGAGTGGGCAGGATGCCTTCATGGCTTTTGTTGATCTTTGCCAGTCTATCATCTCAAATGAGAAATCAATTACTAAATGTCATTGCCTGTGATTGATCCATCATCACAACTTCAATCAGTGGTTTATAGAATTAAAAAGCCAAAGAGATGGAATAAAATTAAATTTTTATTAAGAATAAACTGACAGCACAAGTCGAACATGATAAATCCAAACCAAACAATACAGAATTATGTGCTAATGTCTTTCAAGCATGCTTAATATGAATACAGCAAATAGAAAATCTAAGTGCTTTAAGTTTTGGTCTGATGTCTTACTGTTTTTGTTGTATAAGCAGAATTATTATGTGTTTTACAGTGTTAAGCAAATTTACAGAAGTAGAAATAAAATAGAAATTTTAATGTGAAGAAATGATTTCTATCACGTCTCTTGTCAGCATTATTTGCCAGTTTGAGGAGCCGAGATTAATTCAGTGTGCTTCCTGTTCTGTAAAGGTTTAGATATCACACAGAAAGAGTAAAAAAGCTACAGTATTACAGGAAAGAAATTAAATTCTAAAGCCAACTTTGAGGCAATTCTATAAATATTCTTCCTTATGGTACCATATGCTACAACTCAAAAACGCCTGCATCAGGCCCCTCCGCTGCAATAAATATGTTCAGTAAAAATAATTTACTGAATTTATTGAGTACATAAAAGTAATTTATTGTTTCAAGATAGCAGTTGAATTAATTAAATTAAATTGCTCAGCACATTCAAGATCTAGACTGATATGGACAGAGTAAGGAGATATAAATTAACCTTGAGCTGCTTTACCAGATTATATATTTCCAAATCCCTCTAATGGCTGTAAAGGGAACTGCAACTGCAACTGCAAAGGAGACTGCATCAATTTTTCAACATCCATGGACCACTCATCCTGCCCCTGACATGACCAGACCATGTGAGAGAGAGTGAGAGAGAAAGAGAGAGAGAGAGAGAGAGAGTGTTATTATTATTATTATTATTATTATTATTATTATTATTATTAAATTAACATGTTTATTATATATACTTGAATGTGTTATTATGGTAGTAATCCATAATTGTTTTTTCCCAACATCTTAAATTAGACCTATGTTCATTCCATTCCATTCCATTTTCTACCCGGAACCGGGTCGCTGGGGCAGCAGTCTAAGCAGGGACGCCCAGACTTCCCTCTCCCCAGACACTTCCTCCAGCTCTTCCGGGGGAATACCAAGGAGTTTCCAGGCCAGCTGAGAGACATAGACCCTTCAGCGTACCCAGGTCTTGCCCGGGGTCTCCTCCCGGTTGGACATGCCCGGAACACCTCCCCAGGGAGGCGTCCAGGAGGCATCCAGAACAGATGCCCGAGCCACCTCAGCTGACTCCTCTCGATCTGTAGAAGCAGCGGCTCTACTCTGAGCTCCTCCTGAGTGACTGAGCTCCTCACCCTATCTCTAAGGGACCACCCAGCCACCCTATGGAGGAAACTCATTTCGGCCGCCTGTATCCGGGATCTTGTCCTTTCGGTCATGACCCAAAGCTCATGACCATAGGTGAGGGTAGGAACGTAGATCGACTGGTAAATAGAGAGATTTGCCTTGCAGCTCAGCTATTTCTTCACCCCAACACCCCAAACATATCGATCGTATCACTGCAGAAGATACACCGATCCGCTTGTCAATCTCCCGCTCCGTCCTTACCTCACTCGTGAAGAAGACCCCAAGATACTTAAACTCCTCCACTTGAGGCAGGAGCTCTCCACCAACCTGAAGGGGGCAAGCCACCCTTTTCTGGCTGAGAACCATGGCCTTGGACTTGGAGGTGCTGATTCTCATCCCCGCCACTTCACACTCGGCTGCAAACCGTCCCAGTGCACGCTGAAGGTCCTTATTTGATGAACCCAACAGGACAACATCATCTGCAAAAAACAGACGAAATCCTGTGGTCCCCAAACCAGACTCACTCCAGCCCCCGACTGCACCTAGAAATCCTGTCCATATAAATAATGAACAGGACCGGTGACAAAGGGCAGCCCTGCCGGAGTCCAACGTGCACCGGGAACAAGTTTGACTTACTGCCGGCAAAGCGACCCAAACTCCTGCTCCGGTCATATAGGGACCGGACAGCCCTTAGCAGAGGACCCCATACTCCCAGAGCACCCCCCCACAGGTCGCCACGAGGGACACAGTTGAATGCCTTCTCCAGATCCACAAAGCACATGTGGACTGGTTGGCCAAACTCCCATGAACCCTCCAGCAAACTGGCGAGGGTATAGAGGTGGTCCAGTGTTCCACGACCAGGATGAAAACCGCATTTTTCCTCCTGAATCCGAGGTTTGACTATCGGCCGAATTCTCCTCTCCAGTACCCTGGCATAGACTTTTCCGGGGAGGCTGAGGAGTGTGATCCCCTGAAGTTAGAACACACCCTCCAGTCCCCCTTCTTAAACAGAGGGAATACCACCCCCGTCTGCCAGTCCAGAGGCACTGTCCCCAGTTACCATGCGATGTTGCAGAGGCGTGTCAAAAAGACAGCCCCACAACATCCAGAGACTTGAGGTACTCAGGGCGGATCTCATCTACCCCCGGTGCCTTGCCACCGAGGAGCTTCTCAACTACCTCAGTGACCTCAGCTTGGGGGATTGACAAGTCCACAACTGAGCCCTCGGCCTCTGCTTCCTCAGTGGAAGACATGTCGTTGGGGTTGAGGAGATCCTTCCACCGTCCAAGGATGTCCCCAGTCGAAGTCAGCAAATTCCCACTCCCACTGTAAACAGTGTGTGCAGGGCACTGCTTCCCGCACCGGACGGTCTGCCAGAATTTCTTCAAGGCCGACCAATAGTCCTTCTCTATGGCCTCACTGAACTCCTCCCAGACCCGGGTTTTTGCCTCCACAACGACCCGGGCTGAAGCTCGTCTGGCCCTCCGGTACCTATCAGCTGCCTCCGGAGTCCCCCGAGCCAACCAGGCTTGATAGGACTCCTTCTTCAGCTTGACAGCATCCCTTACTTGCGGGGTCCACCGCCGGGTTCGGGGATTGCCGCCATGACAGGCACCGGAGACTTTACGGCCACAGCTCCGAGTGGCCGTGTCGACAATGGAATTGGAGAACATGGTCCACTCGGGCTCAATGTCTTCAACCTCCCTCGGGATCTGGTTGAAGCTTTGCCGAAGGTGGGAGTTGAAGATCTCTCTGACCAGAGACTCTGCCAAACGTTCCCAGCAGTCCCTCATAGTACGTTTGGGTCTGCCAAGTCTGTCCAACTTCCTCCCCCGCCATCAGATCCAACTCACCACCAGGTGGTAATCAGTTGACAGCTCCACCCCTCTCTTTACCCGAGCGTCCAAAATGAAACAACCACAAAATCAATCATCGACCTCTGACATAGGGTGTCCTGGTGCCACGTGCACTGATGGACACCCTTATTCTTGAACATGGTGTTTGTTATGGACAAATTGTGACTAGCACAGAAGTCCAATAACAGAACACCACTCGAGTGGGGGGCCGTTCCTCCCAATCACGTCCCTCCAGGTGTCACTGTCAATGCCCACGTGAACGTTGAAGTCCCCCAGTAGAATGATGGAGTCCCCGGTCGGAGCGTTTTCCAGCACCCCTCCCAGAGACGCCAAGAAGGTCGGGTACTCTAAACTGTCATTTGGCCTGTGAGCGCAAATAACAGTGGGAGACCAGTGAGAGATGAATTTCCTCATAAGGGGGATTTGATGTTCCTTTTTTTCCATAATGAAATATAATTTTAGTTCTTTGGGTATAAATCTTGTAAATCACTGAGAATATATATATATATATATATATATATATATATATATATATATATATATATATATATATATATATATATATAGTGCCCTGGGTTGAACTGGGACTGGTGTAACCTCCAAGACGTATTCCTCCCTCAAACCCTGGACAGGTTCTCAATCCACTGCTACACTGATCAGGATAAAGATGAACGAATGAATGAAATTTCAAGCAGATTATGATACTAAATATGGTGAACAGAGCTGGTATACTATAGCATCACCTTTTTACAGTTGGATGGTGACAAATACAACAACTGCTTCAGAGAATTTTCAGCATTCATAAAACATTCATTTCACAGCTCTCCTGTAGCTTCACATATTTCACCACAAATGTATTCACTGAGGATAGAGAGGTGAGATGCAGACTTGGAGTTGTTCATAGCAGAGAGATCTTCAAACATAATACTGATACACTTCAGTTCTACACAACCCCTGTTTATAGCATTGCTTACTCACACAGTTTGCAGAAGTTTTATACGGTTTGACTTCTAGGTCTTAGTCAACTAGATTGATTGTTTAAATACATTAGATTGAGCTTTCCAATTGGATTAAGCCTTCAGAGAAATTGGAAGTAATGAATCAAGATACTATAATTCATTTGAGCACTTGCTGAAAACTCTGGTGATTTGAACAGTGCAGCGTAAGAATGCAACTGAATGCAATTCTATACTACATTTAAGCAAGAAGCAGAGTTTTTTTTTTTTTTTTTTTTAATTTAGCCTGGGGAACTGCTTTCTTGTATAGGTAACAATTATAACGGATTAGCGATTATATAAGAGATTCGCAAATACTAAGACATATTAAATGTGCAAGGCTTTACATGCTTGCTATTTGCTGAAAGGCTTCTTTCTTACTTATAGTAAGTGTAATATGGTTGATTTGTGTGTCACACTAAAGACATCTGCTATAGAGTTGTTCTCTTTCTGTCTCACTTTATGAATTGTTTTTATTTTCCTGATTTTTTTTTTTTAGATTTATATTTATTTAACTACTGATGCTTTCTTGATCCATCTGACTTTTGTTTCTCTGGATTTAATATAAACTAGATTATACATTTTACATTAAAATACTAGCAGCACAATTGATAGTAAGAAACTGCACAATAAAATAATATTCATTTACATTTACAGCATTTGGCAGATGCCCTTACCCAGAGAGAAGTACATAAGTGCTTAAATCTCTCTCATTGGATACATTAATGCTGGCTCACTTGGTTACATACTTAAGATACCATGAGAATAAACAATTTTACAAAGTTACAATGAAAAAGTTTCAAATTTATATTTTTTAATAAGTGCTAGTTGAAGTGCTAGTTGAAGTGTTTTCTGAATAAGTAGGTCTTCAACTGCCGTTTGAAAATAGCCAGTGACTCAGCTGTCCGGACATCTAGGGGAAGTTCATTACACCACCTTGGTGCCAGAACAGAAAAGAGTCTTGTAGTATACTTGCTTCTTACCCTGAGAGATGGTGGAACCAGTCGAGCAGTGCTGGTAGATCGGAGTGTGTGGGGTGCAGAGCGAGGAGTGATGAGGGCTTTGAGAGATGATCTCAAGAGGGAGCTGGTCCATTTTTGGCTTTGTAGGCCAGCGTGGTGTTTTGAATCTGATGAGTGTAGCTACTGGAAGCCAGTGGAGGGATCGCAGCAGCCGGGTGGTATGCGAGAACTGGATGGGCAGGTTGAACTAGGCAGGTTGAAAACAAGCCGTGCAGCTGCATTTTGGATCATTTGCAGAGGACAGATTGCGTTCAAAGGTAGACCTGCCAGCAGTGCGTTGCAGTAATCCAGTCTTGAAATGACAAGAGACTGAACTAGTAACTGAGCAGCCTGTGTGGACAAAAATGGCTGAATCCTTCTAATGTTGTAGAGAAGAAACCGACATGAGTGGGTCACATTAGCAACATGAGAGGAAAAGGACAGTTGATTGTCCATGGTTACCCCATGGTCATGATCTGGGGATGAATCACTTCGGATGAACAGCAGTTCAGTTTTGCTAGGATTGAGCTTTAACTGATGAGCAGTCATCTATAATGATATTCCAGACATGCTGAGATCTGATCAGAAGCTGTGGTATCTGAGGGTGGGAAAGAGAAGATAAGTTGTGTATCATCAGCATAGAGTGGTAAGAGAACATATGTGAGGAAATAACTTCACCAAGAGAGTGAGTATACAGGGAGAAGAGAAGCGGACCAAGTATAAAGCCCTGTGGGACAGTTGGAGAGTCTGCGTGGAGCAGATGTCACTCCTTATGCTACCTTTAACATATGTTTATTCATTCACTTATCCTTAGTAAATCAGTTTACTAGTTTATCTATGATTAGTTTATCATAGTCACAGTCATTTATTGCCAAGTCTGTCACAGGATCACTGGGTGAGGAAGGAATTCACTGTGAATGGTACACAAGTCCATAACACACACACACACACACACACACACACACACACACACACACACACACACACACACACACACACACACAGGGAGATTATAGTACCTGATTCACCTACTAGCATGAATCCATAGAGGAATCTCTGTTTAAAATCTTTGTAGAATCACAGCACATCTTTCAATGTCAGAGAGACACAACGCTCTAGGTTAGTGTTTCTTTTTTCTATTGTGTTCCTAGTGAAGAACAAGTGATGTACTGTACAAGTAGAAGGGATAGTGCATGATAGGGCTTAAACCTTTTTCATATGAACTGACAGGCTTTCTTTCTTTCTTTCTTTCTTTCTTTCTTTCTTTCTTTTATATAGAAATAATATATATTTCTATTGATATATTTCACTACATTTGAACTATTACATTAGAAACTCTAGCACACATTCTCCATTAGTTCCATACAGCAAACAAGAAGAAATATTCCACAGAATAAACAGAAACAAAGCACAGCATAGTAGTTAACAGAATTTTAAATCAGCACAGTAGCACCACCCATCCACTATTAAGCACTGCAGCTTCTCTCTGAAGCAACACAACCAAAAACCCGGCTGAATGAGAGATCGTTTCTGTAGTCCTCTCACAGGAATATTTAGCCAGGTTTATCAAATGGGGGAGGACAGAGAATAATGTGGTGTGGGTCTCATGGCTATGCAGCGGCGCCAGGGCTGTGGCTCATGCCAGAGCCCTGAGGCCTTACTCCTGCTGGTTATAAAGCCAATACCTGCATGACAGATTGGGAGGCAAATTGCCTGTGTCACTTTTCATATGCAGCTGAATGACTGTGGGTCCAAAGCATTGGAGTGGCCATGTGAGACTGCAACCTGTGTGCCATCGTTATGGCTAACAACAGAACCATTCGTCTAGAACAATGTGCCTGTCTTATAGAAATAAACAGGCTGAGCACTTGTAAAACAATTATATGTGTAATTAAATTAAGGAACAAGCGATAGCAAGATGCATTGCTATTAGTGATCGGCCCAGTAAATAATGATCAGGTCTTTGAAAAAGAATCAGTGTCCATGAAGATCACATGCCATCTGGTGTTGGAGCTGCTCCTGCTGTTATCTCAGTGCTGAAGCTGTGTCTTAATGAACAACTAATGAATGGACACAGTGGTCCTGCAAGTCAATTCTCCCTAGGCATTTCAGCATGTCTTTCATTCATCTCTCATCATGATAGAAAGCTGCTGCTGCGTAAAATGGACACTCATTTCTCTTGTATTGTATTTTTGTTCTTTCTCCTTTCACATGTTGTCTGATGCTCCAGCAAATGGAGAACAGCTGCATTTCAGATATACTGCAAATAATGACATCTAAGTGAGTGAAATTGTATTGAATATGTCACATTTGTCTAGAATTTCCTATTATACAATTGCCATAAACAATTATCTTATATTTATGCTTTATTCATTTATTATAATGAGGATGATGATGATGATGATGATTATTATTATTATTATTATTATTCATTCATTCATTCATTCATTCATTTTCTACCGCTTTATCCGAACTACCTCGGGTCACGGGGAGCCTGTGCCTATCCCAGGCGTCATCGGGCATCAAGGCAGGATACACCCTGGACGGAGTGCCAACCCATCGCAGGGCACACACACACACTCTCATTCACTCACACATTCACACACACATTCACACACTACGGACAATTTTCCAGAGATGCCAATCAACCTACCATGCATGTCTTTGGACTGGGGGAGGAAACCCCCGAGGCACGGGGAGAACATGCAAACTCCGCACACACAAGGCGGAGGCGGGAATCGAACCCCGACCCCGGAGGTGTGAGGCGAACGTGCTACCCACTAAGCCACCGTGCCCCCTATTATTATTATTATTATTATTATTATTATTATTATTATTATTATTATTATTATTATTATTATTATTATTATTATTATTATTATTATTATTTGGTAATCATATAAACAGAATTAATTTGACTATATTCAAGGCATTTTCACTTGGTAAGATGCCGACTGTTTCTGTTAGTGGCCCCTGTGCAGATGCCAGGATAAAGAATAAAGAATGTGACAGACAAGCTGGCTTTGAGCTGAGCATAAATGGGTTTGCACTAAATGCACCCTCTGTAATTGGAACCAAATGGACCACATTATGCTGTCAGATACTATAAATACAAGAAGCTAAATACAAACCATGATTGATTTGTTTTTAGACATATTTATCCTTATGCAATCTGAGCTGAGATTATATACCAGCCTGTCTAAATGTTAGCAAGATTATGCTTGTATGTGTTCACATGCACATGTCTGTAAGATTTAGGCAGCTAGCAGTACAAGTACAAAGGTATGTCAATACCAGGGCAGGTACATAATGGATAAGATAAAGAGAGAGCATTCTAAAGTAAAATTAATAGAATTTAAAGCCAATATTGTGTCTTGAATGGTGTCTCCAAAGTCCCATCTACAAACTGTCTACTGTACAGTTATCAGGAGCATCATTCTCTTTACTGACATTAACAGCTTCATACATTTGATGTCCTTTGTGGTGACTTTTCCACTGACACTCACTCTACAGATAATTGTGAATAGACCTCATTAGTCAGATAACAGGGCTTCTTTAGGGCATGTCGCTGATGTACATCAAGCAAGAACACACAGTCCTTTTCAGTATTGAAGAATGAAGCAGTATAAGTCTTCACTCTCTGATGATATCTCGCATAAACTCTGAATAGAAACAGGTGGAGGTGGGAGTTTGATGTGCACTTGAACAGATTGGTGCATTTGTACAGTAAATGGAACATGAGCCATCTTTTTCAACCTTAAGTGAAATCATAAAAATATAAATGGTGGCTCTTTTTATTTCATGCAACTGAGCAAGTGAATACATATTTGTTGAGAGACTTGCAAAGAAAACTATAGATTATGTATTTTTGACTCAAAGCCTGACATATTCCCCAGAGTAAAGATCTTTTCATTAATCTTTTTTTTTTGGCTGTGGCTCAGCACAATAGAGAGTTAGCATTAAAGTCTCTATTTGTATTTAATTGTCTATCAAAATTACACAACACATCTTTGCATCAAGTTACAAGGATGGGAATTTTATAGTCGGAGGAATCTAATTTTCTGATGCTCTCAAAGTAAATCCATAAATCCAAACAGAATATGTTTGATTTTGACACATTCATGCATCATGCTGATGGATCACTGAATTACATTGTCATCAGTATTCTTTGGCACGTTTGCATCACTAAACTCACTGGACTTTTTTTCAGATACAGCTAAAGCACTAATCACACCCTGCACTGCTTGATGCTCTCCGAAGCTCCAGCACTGCTCGACTGGTCCCACCATCTCTCAGAGTACAAGAAAAGCATCCATCAGGACTCCCCTGTGTTCTGGCACCTAGGTAGAGAAATGAATGTCAGTCACCTGTCTTCAAACAACATCTAAACACCTACGTCTTCCTGAACTTAAATTAGCACACCGGTGTGCTTTACATACTATATTACCTCCTCAACACAGTGTTTTAGACTTATAGTACTCTTAATCTTTACTGAGCTTTGAAAGCACTTGGTCTGGATAAAAGCTCTGGATAAAGGGGTCTACCACATTCCATACATGTACATACAGTAGTGTGTATAGTGCTGGTACAAGTGTATCAGTATCTGTGTTTCTAAACATTCTGTTCAATGTGGTATAATTTGTAAGAGAAGACCAGCCCACAGCTATGCTCAGTATGTGTTCAATGTGTTTTATGATGACCTTCATCAGCACCAGTGTCTGACAACAGACTGCTTTTGAATGTATAATGTTTAATTTACTTACTTATTCTAGAATTTTGAATCATTGCAACACACAGAAAGCACTGTTCATCAGTGTTACAGCTTTGCTGTGAATGGTAAACCACTGTAAACATCTGGGCAGCAGTGGTTCTATCACGCCTACAGTTAGTCTGGAAGAGGGGCTGAGTCACAATGATTCAATGACAGAAAGATGTTTTGCTTGCATTTTGTGTAGGAAATTTTACAGAAATATATAACAGAAGTACATGAATTATTTAGATTTTTTTATTGTTAATAAAATAAAGATCAGCATTTGATAAATAGATTTTTTTTTCAAGGTTTTTGTTTACGAGCAAAACATAAAATTTTACCTTGCATTGGTTGTCAGTCAGCTTTCCATTTCACTAGTCAGGGCAGCGATCAGGGAGTCGGCCATTTTAGGGGCTGTGTCTCTCAATTGCCAAAATCCTTTCAGTACACTTCACTCCCTAAAAATAATCCCACAATGCATCGCAAAACCCAGAGCATCAATGATCACTTTGTTCACTTACTGAAAACATCAGATTTTCTAAAACCTCTCAGCTTAAAATAAACGATCTATCAGCCAACTTCTACAAATGTATGAGGCTTATTCTCATTGTTGTAGCTCTCGAATGATTAGTTGTGTTAGTGATTTTTAACTTTATTCAATGTGCTGAATTATTTGTTATTTTAGTTTAATGACTTTGAAGTGTTTAATGATTTTCGGTGAATCAAGTCTGTGTCCCAATGTTTAGTGTAGTATGTTGTAAGGGTCCTAACCAGTGCCAAAATTGTGTAAACAATATACTGATTTAGCACCTCAGGAGCTAAGAACACATTTTTGGACAATATCCATGATTTTCTTCCTTTATGCAGGCACCATGTGTCATTTATAACAGATGACAACATGTCAGTTACAGCATATTGTACCACTCATGTAAAGTAACAATGCTTTAATTAGTATAGAAAAACTGTACAGCAAATCTCCTGAACACACACCACAGTGAAGGGGCTGCCATTAATCTGGGAGATGCTGAAGATTACTACCATAATAACACATTCAAGTATATATAATAAACATGTTAATTTAATAATAATAATAATAATAATAATAATAATAATAATAATAATAATAATAATAATAATAATAATAGATTGCTTCATTAAGACATCTTTTAATACACTAAATATCTAAGGAAATACTGTAAATGGCCCAGGTAATGGTGTTTATCCCTCAGTTAGTTATAAAAGTCAGTTACAGAGACTTTAATACTTCTATATATAAACACACACACACACACACACACACACACACACACACACACACACACACACACACACACACACTCTCTCTCTCTCTCTCTCTCTCTCTCTCTCTCTCTCTCTCTCTCTCTCTCTCTCTCTCTCTCTCTCTCTCTCAAACAACCTCTAATTTATAGTT
Organism: Tachysurus fulvidraco; assembly: GCF_022655615.1. Lineage (NCBI taxonomy): Eukaryota > Metazoa > Chordata > Actinopteri > Siluriformes > Bagridae > Tachysurus > Tachysurus fulvidraco. The sequence goes on along the minus strand of NC_062523.1, from coordinate 17,375,577 downwards.
GGAGTCTTCCCATCATCCAGTTGTGCCTTAAAGGGCACTGCTTTGTTTCTTTCATCTGAGATTTGCCCTTTATCTTTGATGAAAATTTGCAAAGCCTCTTTTCTTGTGTTACTCCCCTCAGTTCAGTCTTATCCTTTGCTAATCGAATTTTGATTTTATTATTTTTTTCTAGATGCTTTTGCCCATTATCAGTGTCGCTGTGTTCAAAGTGGCATTTTGTTGATGCTTATCTCAGTGCACCACTGAAGCTTTCTTTGATCTTGGCCTCGGGTGGTATAGGGAACATGGGACAAATAGAGAGAGGAAGCTGAGTTTTCAAATAGAATAGATTCGAATGATTGCATTGATTGTACTGATGGGTAACTTTAGTTCCGTGTATGACTCTGATAAACCTATATGAAAAAGCTAAACTCCAATAAATTAGTTTAAAAAACAACAACAAAGAAACAAAGAAAGACACTATGATGAATGTATGACCGTTATGTAGGACTTCATTATTACAATAACAAAAATATGTGCCCAGCTCATGTGGACATATTACTCAAGGGTAATTAAATAAAGATCATTCAACATCTCAGAAAGATGAAGCAAAATAAATAACTGAAATGTATATACAAACTCTATATAGCATTTCTGGTCATCTTAAAGACAGTTGTAGTTCTATGTTAGCAGACTTCAGATAGAGTCTTGATCAAGACTTTTAACCATCAACTGCTCAGCTCTGTTGTGTGGTTTATATTCCTTATCACTTATTAATTGCTTTGTGAAAAAGTTCAGATTCATACATAGAAGCAAACAGCTGTAATGCTGAACATTTTTAAGTCTGTTACACTTGCATCCCCTTGTGGTCAATATTAACATTGTATAATGCATCATTTGGAAAGATATGAAGTAGGTGTCAGTAACAGTTAATACTTTCCCCTGCTGTAGTTCCACCTCATTTGTGCCTTTTACTCATTGTTATTCTGTTTTTGTTTTGTGATTAGATTTTTTTTCTTGTCATTTTTGTGATTAGTGTTTTTTAGAGAGATTTTTTGACTTGTTCCTATTATGCTGGTTTGAACAGATTTAGTTTTTTTGAAAAGTCTGTTTTTACATTGAACTCATTCAAGTTTTAACTGGTAAATTCACAGTGGGACCATTGGGAGCAAGGTGAAAAAATTCAACCTGAATGGGACTCCAAAGCACCATGTGCGCACTCTCTCTCTCTCTCTCTCTCTCTCTCTCTCTCTCACACACACACACACACCTCACAGAAAGACACAAACACATCTTACCCACATACACCACTATAGTGTTGCCAGTGTACCCACCTGCATACGTTTGGACAGTGGAATGAACCCCATATGAACACAGAAGTGCTAAACAGAAGCTTTTTTTTCCTTTAAACAAACAAAGCTAAAGAATAAACACAAATGGTTAGTGCATCAGCTCCCTCAGAGAGGTTACAGTCCACACATATGACACATGACAGCTGTTCACTGATTGATAACAAAAGACTACATACAGCAAAGCGTGAGGTAAATTTCACATTTTTATTACCAGATGTGTTGTTGGATTTGTACAAAGAGATCAAGTAATGGAATTACAAGACTATAACATTAGACACTGTGCACACTCACATGGCTTGACAAAGGGAAGGGTTCTCACAGAGACAAACAGCAGCAAACAGAGAACATAGGAGTTCATGGATTAGCAAAGTGTTTGTTAGAGCACAGAGACATGACTCGCTAGGAAAAGTTGTTACACCAACCACAAGTGACATAAAGACTTCACCAACAGTCACGGCACAATTACAGTTCATAGTCCACCAGATTTGAAAAAAAAAATAATGATAATAACGTGTGATATGGGAACTTCAGAACCTCAGTTAAGTTTTGGTAAACTTTCAAACAGTCAGCACTTTGCTTGCTATCTGTTTCACATCAGTCTTCACTGGTTCACTGGTGGCTACTTTAGTGGTGAGAGATATTGTGTTGTTCAAAAACGTCAAAGATCAGTACAGACATTGCACATCAGAATTAACATGACAACAGGAACATGAGACACTAGCAGCACCTAACTTGACATGATGAAGACATTATCTGGAAAATCTCACTTGTTGCTTGAAATTAAAATCTATGGTCTATGAAGGTAACACAACATCATCCTTGTATTGCATAAAGAAACACTTAATAAGGAAATTAAGCAATAAGGGAGAGTTCGTCTGAAGTACATCTACTCACTAAAGTAGCCAGTGACTGACCCAGGAGCTGTATGACAAACACACACAGACCACACCTTAAACACAAAAATCACACACACACACACACACACACACACACACACACACACACACACACACACACACACACACACACACACCATCACATAGGCACTTGAGAAATGACAAGCACTACTAAATTGTTAAGGCACCACAGACAACACAACACACCTCTAGAACAATGACACATTCCAAAAACACCAGGCTCACACACATACTTTCTTCTGGATGTATTACAACCATTTCCATTTAGTCACATTTTAAGTCACACAGAAAAATTTTCATTCTTTTGGTTTTGCATACTACTACGTTTTATCAGTGAAATATTAAAACTTAGCTAAAGTATCAGAATCAAACTGGCATATTCTGGAGATACTGGCATATTCTATATTCTAAAACGCTCTCATGCTGAATGTTCTGTTAAAATGATAAAACCTGATGTAAGGGCATCCAGTATGTAGAAATAGTTATGATATCACTGTGTATGGTGCAATATGGTAAAAGGTGTATGGAATTCACTGTACATAAAAAAACAAAACAAAACAAAACAAAAAACACCGTATATATCAATTTATATATCTGTCTAAATTATTTTCAAAATCATATATAATATGAAATAAGAAAAGAATATGTTCATATATCTTCATTAAAAATCAATCATCATTGAAACAAATGCCACAATCATGCAGCATGAAGTAATCCCAACAATCTGGGCTTTCTCTAGCTTTAGCGATTATGGGCCACTCTGACAACCAGAGCCATGTAAACCACACAAGACAGAAGCTGTGTGCACTTTGTGTGTCGTGTCAGAGAGGACAGATTCTCAAAATGTCATGTGTCAGGTTTTCACAAAACAAAAAAACGAAAAAAGCTCAGCATAATGCTTTAGCTTTGTCACATGTAGACTGAAAGGCTATTTCAGGTAAGGAGTTCTTAGGAACAGCACCTAAATTCATCAGAGGTAATTAAATCAACTGGTTCATTACACACAGGCTGTGTCGTATGTGAGGATATGTGTAGTGACTATGTGGTGAAATGTATTTAATGTTGTCTGTGGCCTTGAAAATTAGTGACCAGACAGATGTTCCTACTGGTTCTCACTTCTCACTATGGTGTGTCCTGTGAAAAAGCAGTTTCCATTTCAACAGGAATGATTAGGTATTTCATTTGTACATAAAAATGGGATTGGATGTTAAAAATTAAATCTATATCTAACTGACATGAGCCGATGCCTAGTCAGTAACATTTCCTTGGTATGGAAAATGTCAGCCTTAACCAAGGTCAGTGAGTCACTGTATTAGGAGCTCTAGCATCGGGGAAGGAGTCCCTTTTTATAGGCCACTATACCCACGGCGGTGGCAATAGTCAGGGCTGAGGACACGCCCATGAACTTGAGAACTCCTTCGACGGACGGCAAATTTCTCTCCCAGAAAGTGGTGACAATCGGCAAAGCAGGGACATCCTGAAAACAACGTCAGTGTCAGAAAAATGCACAATAATAATACAGAAATTCAATTACAGTATATAAATATAGTTAGAATAAGTGCAAAGGAAACAATTTTTTTTACCAGAGACTCAGGCTCTGTTTGCCAGATTTGACTTGAATGGATTTTCCCCATTGCATACAAAATCTAAAAGAGAGTACAAGGATTCATGCATAACATCTCTTAACACTTCTAAGTTATATACTGTACATGTCATGTGCACTCAGCCACCCACATTCAAACCAACACACACACACACACACACACACACACACACACACACACACACACACACACACACACACACACACACACACACTCACACCAAGTGTATACAGAGCACAGTAATGTCTCACCTCCCTACTTGCTCTCTCTCCAGCCTGTACAGCCCCTTCCATATAACCACTCCACTCTGTAGCGGTCTCAGTGCCTGCAAAGTAAAGTCTGCCCACAGGCTCCCTCAGGACTCTACACACAGATTCACAACCGTTAACTCATACCTACCTTTTAATACTACATGTGTATAGAGACACTTTCAAAATTGATTTTCTTAAAAGATATTAACTGATATGGAAAATAAAGATGAAATTAAAAAAAAGCATCATTCCTTCAACCAATCATTTATAAATAAATATACAATATCTGGACTGTTATCTGCCTTGCAATACAGCATCAGGTAACATGATTGTGGACGTTCCTAGCTAGATTATTTTCAGAATATACTATATAGCAGGTCTATTTTTATTCAGTTCTGTTGACTTCCTCCAATGACTTGAAATGTTCCTCCATTTGTTATACTGTCCAGTAAAAATATTTCCAGCATTCAGCCATTCTGCCCAATCAGGACAGCTCATCCTAAAGGAATATTTACATGCTACAGTATTACATCTTTCAATTAATGTTTATATATCTATAACTCCTACTTATAATAACCTAGTAATAAGTAAAAACAAGATATTGGAAAGACGCTACTTTTAGGTTCTAGCTTAGGTCTTACAGTTTAGGACTTAAGAATCATCTGGCAAGTGGATACTATAACAGGTCGGGATATAATGCAAAAAGTATGGAATTAAATGAATACTTTTTTCAGACACCACTTTAACCTCTTCATAGTTGTGTTGAATCTGAAGGGATACAAGTTGGGAGAATTTACCCCAGATAGGACATGTAATAAAGAGCAGAAATAGGAGAGTCATAGAATTACTTACTTGCCAAACTGAGTGAGGACTCCAGGGGGGACGCTGGCTGTGTAGCAACCACCAGAGTATTCCTCCTCACACCAGTTCTTTTCTTCATAGTGCACAGGCTGGAAGAAAGAACATTTATCCATTAACCATGTAAGCAACAACCATTGCAGGGCTTAAAGCAGTGCTTAATTATCTTGCTAGCTGAAATCATACACAATATCATACAAAAAAACATGAATTTAAGTTAATGTTTTTTTTTAGTTTTATTCGAACACACAATAATTTATGATGGCAATGACTATTCGATATATATATCCTATTCCTAATTTAACTGTTGATTAACCACAAATGTGTGTTGAATGTATTTTTGGTAACAACTATAAAATAATTCTCGTAAAATCCTGTTAGCGCTGTAAAATAATGGACTTGCTCTCCACTACCAAATCGTATCTGCATAGTCAGTCACATTCCGAGTCACCGAAAAATGTCAAATTCTTTCGTTTCACGCAAAGAAAAAAAATTCTAAAAAACATTACACAGTGTGGAATATTTGTAAGAAATCCAATACATTATCTGTATTGGGAAATTCATGTTCTGTTTACCATGCAGTTGTTATTTAAAAAACAGCTAGAAAAGACAACTATTTATTCAGAGAAATACTCTCCAGTGTTTTGTTTTAAGTCTTTTCTTTGGCCTAATTTAAGGATGATATGTCATTCTTTGAATCGCCTCCATGATTTTGAAAAAAAAAAAACAGCTCAGCACGTACTCCACGATGGCTAGGGACACGACTTATAAATAATAGAATAAATAGTTATTTGGCTGTGGTGAGCTGGTTAGACAGCACTCTGATTCATAAATTAATGAAGAACAGAAACTCACATGCAAAGCTTCCTCAGTGCCTAGGACACGTGCATAGATCTCACAGATCCTTTTCTTTCTATGGGGGAAAATTCCACATTTCTGGTCAGCTGTGACTTTAGATGAGAAAAGCTTCAAAGAAAAAAAAATTGTCAGTTTCAAACAAATATTTACCTTTCTTCCCTGGTGAGTCCAGCCAGACTCCTGCTTTTGCGTGCAAGGATGAAACTGCAAGACCGGAAAAGGTGTGGTCAACTAAACATCTTTAAGCCAGCTGTGTCTACAAAGAGCATGTGTTTCTATTCACTGTGGGTGAAAGTGCACTGTCCTATTAGTGTTCACAACTTGTTTTTACCCCATAATGGCTGGCACTGTTCCATCAGGCTTGGTGTCATCCAGAGTCAGACCGATAGGTGACTCCTCGTCTTCAATCACCAGGGTTCCACAGTAACCTGGAATAAACGGCACTAATAAACACATGCACCAAAAATACAAAGACCACCATGGAGAAACATGGAGGACACAACGTTATAGACGCACAGCACCTGTTCATTCACCAACAGTTACCTCAGAATATTTAAATAAAACAATTATGAATATCTTTCACAAATCCCTCTATAAGCATCTTATATACTGTAATTATGAGTGTCTCAAGTGTCATTGTTGATGGCATTTGATTTTATGGCCATGAAATCTCAGCACACACTTTGTTTAGCAAACTCCTCTCTTTTCTCTAAGCAACAACTCACAAATTAAGGCTTGAATGTTGTGCTGCTGAAGAATCGTAACAATAGTGGAAGATCTCAGCTAATATTTAACATTTAATAATATACTTTTAACTTCAGTTCTATTGAATTTACTTCCGTTAAATCTCAAATGTGCACTACTCATTATTTACAACTTTTTTTCTGATCTATTACCCTTCTTTCTCCAGAAGTTCTCCTTGTAGTAGACCATGCACTTGATGACTGAGCCCATGGGAACTCTGTGGATGAGTTGATTCCTCAGTGGAGGGAGTTCAGGGTTAAAGTGGATCTTTAGGTTCAGACCTGGTGGTATAGCAATAATAACGTATTTTGCCTGCAGTAAAGAAAAAAACCACAACATTCGACAATTAATAAGCACAACCGGTACATGAAACACATTTTTCTAATTGTAGAGCATGTAGTAGTAAACATACTTTTCGTTAAATTATATAAACAGCATTTTCAAAGAAATGTTTCATCAGCTGTGCACAAAAAGTGCTAAAGCTGTTTGATGTGAAACCTGAGACTTAGTCTTTGTACACGGATTTCTGATTTATCTGGATTGGATGCTTGATGATTTGACATGATACTGGATTTGTCTGGAAATGTTGTCAGCCTTGTTTCCAAAACAACAAGTTTCATGCTCAAACCTGCTTAGGTGCAGCCTTATTAAATGTAAACAAGATTAGAGCATTTATAATCATTATATATTCATTCATTCATTCATTCTCTACCGCTTATCCAAACTATTCTCGGGTCACGGGGAGCCTGTGCCTCAGTTGTCATCGGGCATCAAGGCAGGATACACCCTGGACGTAGTGGCAACCCATCGCAAGGCACGCACACTCTCATTCACTCACACAATCACACACTACGGAATTTTCCAGAGATGCTAATCAACCTACTATGCATGTCTTTGGACTGGCGGAGGAAACTGAAGTACCCGGAGGAAACCCCCGAGGCACGGGAGAACATGCAAACTCCACACAAAAGGAGGAGGCGGGAATCGAACCCTCAACCTTGGAGGTGTGAGGCAAACATGCTAACCACTGAGCCCCCCCCCCCCTTATATATTCACTGAATCTAAATGTCTAAACTACATGCTCATTAAATATGTAAATATGAGACATATTGCCTTGTCACCCATATCATAACTGTAGGACAACTATTGTGGATTATGCTGTATTTAGACTGTATTAGAAAGTAAAACAATAGGTTGATATAACTCTAGAAACTTGTTCTCACTAGCTATAAAATTACTAATACACCAGCTACTCTGTATGCACAATCATACTTTGAAAATCCAATCATACAATTATTTCTAGTACATCTATAAAAACGTTTATCAGGTTCACAGGTAAATCATCATACAAAACTGTATGAGAGTTGGTATTCTAGTAGATGGGAAGACCTTCCAGCTGGGGTCAACAGGATAATGCCCCATGCAGCAGCTCTTAATGAGCCTTAGCAGGAGAAAGAGGATGTGGTCAGGGCAGGGAGATGAAGAGCAGCTTAGTGGTCACAATCCCACAAGCTTACATGGTTTCATGTACACCAAAACACATACTGCGAAGACAAGCTGTTATGTCCCCAAAACCTCTAGATTTTGTACATTCCACTATGGTGCAGTTACTATTTAATGACTATTTAATAAAACAACAGTAATCACATTAACAGGTGGAAAGTCCTGTACACACATTTAAATGGATACGATTAGAAATACTACATTTATGGATAAATAGTAGTAGTACCAGCAGAATGGAAAATTTACACAGGCTGCATGGTCATATTGCATTAAAGTGGATTGAGAGAGGGACATATCACTTATAAAGTCGTTGCATGTAGAAGGCTCTTTAAGGCTGCTGTGAATTGAAATTGCTTACCTTATATGTCTCCCCATTGACGGTCTTGACTTCCACCATGTCTCCACTCTGGTCAATGCCGTAGACAGCACTCTGAAGCTTGACTCTGTCTCCCAGCTCTCTAGCCATGCACTCACTTATCTGACTTGACCCTCCTAAAAATTTTCGCTCCTGTGGGAATCACAACAATATTTTTAATCAGACAGAAACACATGAACAAACTGAGGGCTAAATTAATCCCCATAATCTGTAGCCTGAATTTTTACACTTTACACCTGAACTTTTATTTCAATTTCCTTTATTTACCAACAGATGGCTCCATATTTCAAATACCTGTGTCAAACCATGTTCATGCAGCTGGTGAGACTTAATTATCGAGTAAGGGTCTTTACAGAAACAATTAATATTGTATATTTTGATGTACCCAAGTTAATTGCCCCCAGATTAAAAAGTTTTGATCAGCTACTCAATTTACTTGTAAATATTATCAATTATAGGCTAAAAAAACAGCCCAACATTTTCCATTTTCAACTAGTCATAGGTAATAACATGAAGTATCTCATGTTTTTAAAACATAGATTTGTATTTCAGCAACAGAATTTTAACAAACAAAACTGTCACAAAGCAGGTTTTAATCTGTTTTTTGAAACTATTTAGAAGATTCACAAAATCATCTAATAATTAACATGTTAATGGTTATGTTGCAGGGAAAAGAGCAAGCATTGCAAACTATGTTTTTTCACCTGCATAACATGTGGCTTTCTTTTTAGGCCACAGAACACTTGCCTCCCTTCTATGGCTACACATTAATCACTGACTAAGCAAACACACACACATACAAACACACACCCAATGAAGAACAAATCACTGCAATATTTAACACAGAGTAACCTCTTTAATGGGTACCAGACAGTAGGAAATCACTCAGAACCTCATAATAAAGTTCTCTAATTACCCCAGTGGGTTCCCTTCCTCTGTAGCTATGGCAGCTGAGCATTCATTATTTTATCAATGCCAACGAATGGCTGTCCTCCAAGCTCTCAAAATCCCCCATTGTGTGCACCATGATTAACTAAATTAGGGGTAAAGATTTGAGAGAGGTGCTGATTACAGGATTTTACGTTAGGATGCAGAAGACTTGATTCAATACCCATTAGTTCTTAAATGCATCTGCATTTCTACTCTGATTTTATTTTATTTTTTATGACAATACATAAAGTAATGCACACCATGTTACTGATGGGCTATTTTATGTAACCTTCTTTACTATCTAAAACCAGTTTGAACTAAATATAGTTAATTACAGGTTCTTCTCAATTGCACTCAGTCTTTATAACTATGCTGTAATCATCAGCACAGATGAATAGAGAGATGTGTGTAAGCACACAGACACACAAGTGATAGAAATGCCTCACATTTCTGTGCAAATGCAAAGCTCATAGTATCTGTCATAGAACTGAGCACTTTGTCATTCAAGAGACTGTAGACAGTGTATTGACATTAAGGCATCCATTTAATGGTCTGGTGAGCTGGTGGGATTTACCTGGCCTCCATTAGTGGTGGAGAAGATCCTCATGGTGCCTCCGCACTGCTTGACATACCAGAGAAACCAGAGAGCAGAAATCTCATGAGGTTCGGAGGTCACGTTCACATTAACAAACAGTGTGGCAAAGCGGCGGGCAGTGCTGCATGGAAACAATTTAAAGGAACATGTTTGCAGTTGCATCAAGAAGCCGCAGGTCATTAAATCACCACTTCAATGTTTCATAACTATTTCCTGGTGTTTTCACTACCTTGTCCAGCAAACTTTGTCCAAGAGCTCTTTCATGGTCATGTTATCCCACTCTTCAGCATTTGGGGCCCTCCATGGAGCTTCTCTTGGGATCTGTAGTACACATTCACAATCATTACATTACATTACACTTACATTTCTGGCACTTCACAGACACCCTTATATAACTTATATAAATTGCATTATATTTTAATTAATATAACAGAGCAATTGAAGGCCTTGCTCAGCAGTGGCAGCTTGGGGACCTGGGATACGAACTCATAACCTTCCGATCAGTAGTCTAATACCTTAACCACTGAGCTACCACATCCCACAACCACAAGCAGCTACTAGGAAGGACATCAATAACACAAGTAATGTTTTTAGCTTTAAGCTAAATAAATAACTCATCTGAAAGTTTTAGAAAGCTACAGTATATTACTGCCAATCAGTACTTAGCAGCTCTTGTGTGATGAATTCCAGTTCTTAGATACTGGAGTTGACTTTACCTCCATACCCATCTTGTCAATTGTCCTCCAGAGGTTGTTGTAGTCCAGCAGCGCTAAAGGGTTCCACACTGGGGGGAAAGGCCCCTTGAATGGATATGACTTCCCCTAGGAGGCATAAAGCAACTACCGTGAGTATTTTTTGTGCCTAAGAATTATACCATAAAACTAAAATGATTATAACACGTCATTGTTTGACGTAATGTCTTTGTAATTGCCACGCATCATAACTGGAATTACAATTATGCTTTAGAGTGGAAAACTTTTTGTCTGCCTAAAATATTCGTCACTGCATTTTTCATGGATTGTATTGAAATAAGCAAGAACAAAGTGGGGGTATTTTTTTCCTCAGCCTATAGTGCCTTTCACAACTTAAGATCAGACGCAATTAGATCCTATTAAGTGTAAGCCTTTAAAAACTACACAGGAAGTCACGTAATTTTGGCATATAATTTGCCAATTATTTTGCCACTTTAAGGGGTCTCAAGTTATTACAGGTCCTCAAGAAGTTATAATTCCATCTGTAAACTCCATAAAATAAAGACTTCATTACCATAAACAAAAATATTTCTCTTTGGCACACAGTAGCAATATGACACAGGATGTCTGTTCACACAGTGGTTTTATTCTCATAGTAGTGGAAATGCTTAGTCAGGATGACAACATGGTCCATAGCTGGCCGATGGGGTAACAGTAAGCAGACATTACTTCATACCTGAATTGCTTAGTTGCAGAGGGACTGTTAAATAAATGCATTTATGGCTGATTGATTAATATTTGACTTCAGATTCAAGATCTGATACACGTATACCAGAGAAGATAAATTTCTCCTAATCTAGGCTTCACTCAATATGGGATTAATAATTGCTCAATCTGCACAGCCTTGTAATGGGGTCATAGATAAAGGGGTTAGAGAGACCAGGAGCATGGATTACAACACTGCCTGACTTCTGATGCTCAGTATATTATCTATTGTGTTGATTTTTATGTGAGTTTAAGGAAACCCTAAACCATGTCCTAAAAGCATTGTAAGATGGTAAGAGCAAGTGATAGTCCTGTCTGAGGAAAACAAACAGACAGATAAATGTATCTGCAAACAATAAAAGAATGCACCAAAACGTTAACTGGAGCAATACAAAGGAAAGCATCAACCAGCCAGACACATATGTGCAGTGCTTTTGATGAGAGATGATTATGCATTGCACTGATATGACATTGTATTATTGATCAGAAAATAAAGCAGACCTCCCGCTAAATGTGCAATGCATTTCCACTCATCAATATCTTATGAGATGCAGCTCTAGAAAACAGCAAGTAGAAAAACATGACATTTATCTGTGCAATTATAGGGCTTTGTGTCTGTGCGCATGCGTGTGCGAGGGTCAGAGCAATGCATTAGAGCACAGTAGCTCACTCACCATCCAGCAACAGGTCTGTTCCCATGGTGACAGAAGTGAGGAGAATGCACAGGCAGATGAGAGACACTGTGTGCCTGTTCATTTCTCTTGGGCACAGTATGAGCCGAGCCTGTCTGCTTCCTATGTCCACACACCGGCACTAAAGCCTTCCCTTCACAACCTTTAATCTTCATCTATGTTAATCCAAACTTGCTCAGTTGGACAGTTTGGTAGCTGTTTGATAGGACAAACCAGGTCTGTCCTTTAGGATTAGAGCTATAGGAAAGCTGATTATCCTGAACCGTTTGCTCACCCTTATTACAAAATGGTTAGCTCATTGGGTGACTAGAGGCCAGGCTTTTGATTGCTGAGTTACTGCCACATTAAAAAGTCAGTCATAAAGATTTCAACATAGTGTGGCATTGTAGTATTTTGTGTAATAAACTGATGGAGTCATACTTCACCAACCATACAGATAATCGTTTTCATGATGACATTGCACAATTGCTATTGATCTTGAATACAGTATTTACAGGCTTACTAGCTGGTGTGTTCATTAGCTACTACAATGCACTACAGTACACAGTTTCTTGATGAACATTTTTCAGCATACATAACGTAATGAGTCTGTCTGTGTTTGCCTTGTTTCTGTCTGCTGTCTTGCCCTGCTGTTAATTGTTTGCTCCGCCCACTCATTGGTTACCATGGACACTAATTGAACTCAAGCTTTTCTCTAGGTGTGTTGTCTTTGTCTCTGATTGTCTCCGCTTTGCAATTGATTCCTGTTTCCTATATCTACTCTGTCTGTCCACTTCCCTGGTGTTAGTCGTTGTAGTATGTTGTCTGTTTATGTCTCTGTCTCTGTCCTGCCCTGTTTTTGTCTGTTGCTTGTTTCTTGTTTTGGCTTAATAAAAGGTCAAACTGCATTTGGATCCTCACTCGCCTGTGTCGAATCCTGACACATAACTTATAATTTCCTCGGAATTAGATAAAATCCAGTTTCAAACAAAGAGTTTCAGAGACATTGCAAAATGGAGCAGAGAACAAATGAATTTAAATTATGTACTTAATTCTACTTACAGAAGTAGGAAAATGATTCTATAAAAATACGTAGTAAATAATTTCGCTAAAGGATTAACATCAAAAGATGTATTTTCATATTTGCCAATCCTCACAGATTTTCCTGGATGTCATAAATTATTCCTCAAGAGGGAGCAGTGTGACAATTTGGGAATGCTATACTGTATGTTTAGCAAAGGAGCCGAATGTAATAATAATAAAAAAAAAGTTTCTTGCAATAAAGACCAACAGAATAAACAGATGCACTAGCTTATGTTCAAATGTATCTTCTAGGTGAATATTAAGTAAAAATACTTTAGGCTACAGTTCAAACTGTATATTAAACATTTATTGATATATTTTTATTGAGCATACCCTTTCTCATTAAACTTAATTTCCTAGTTTTATTTGCCTGTTTATTTGGCAGCTTTAGAACTGTGTCCAGTCTGGTATGTCTGTTCTGTGTATCATCTCAGTGCAATGTCCTGCCCTGTTCCTTGTTTTTAACATTCCTCCTGGCAGACAAGCCTCCTTCACACACACACTTGCAAGTCATGAAGCTTCATTCATTACACCATCAAGTACACTTCATAAATAGTTCTGGGGCCTTGAACAGCTTACAAACTGCAAATGCTCTGTATGTTTACATCGGGTAAATTCTGTCTCCAGAGTATAGTTGTGAAATGATTGAAAGGCAACACCCCTTTTACTAAACACAGGGAAAAGCAGACAGATTGAGAGAGGAGGGGGAGGGGGTTAGAGGGAGCCATTTTTTCAGGACCGATAGCAATCTCCTTTTGATGGAAGCTGCAGCCAAGACGAGGGCATAGGAAGAGTGCCTCAAAGTGGATTCTGAGAAATCACACACATGTACGCACACACATGCACGCACACAGTAAATCATGTGCAATCAGATGCAGGGACGCATGGGTCATAAATAAGGTTCAGATGGCCACTGTAAAGATTAGAAACATGAGGTTCCTCGAATCAGGCACAAAAAAACAAGCTAATTGTATACATGTGTTAGTGTCTATAAAGACTGCTGTGCTGCTCCTCTGAAATACCTAATGTCAACTGAAACACTACTTTTTGAGCTCTGGTATAATAGAAAGCTAACTTTTTTGTGATCTATTGGAGGAATATTGCATGACTTTTGCCACAATGTACCACTAAACCTTCTTCTTCCACATTTTCAAACAAAAAATCCATATATATATATATATATATATATATATTATATAGATATTTCTCTGAGCACAAATGATTTGTTTCTGCCTATTGCTTTGTTTCATGGAAGTAGTTCTGCCTGTGGCAATCAACTGACAAAACACATCAGGGAGTAGATGATGTGATATAACGCACTACTTCTGTCAAGCTGCATTAATCAACAATAGATAAATAGATATCACATGCCATCACGGCTAAACAGAGAACTGCAGTTGCACTGTATATGTATTATGGTAGACAGTTTTAGTAGTATTATACCAAGGCAAGAATGTGATTTGCAACAGCATGTTAATTTATGTTTATGAATGACTCAACATTTGCACACAGTGTTTATGCTTCAGGGGTTTACCACCAGTCATCGTCCACTGAATTTTCTCTGTGACTTTTCACTCTGTGTGCACACTCTCTACGTGCATGTTCATGATGCACATAATTGCTTGTGATTCTCTCAAATAACGTGTTATACAGAGCCTCAGAGTGTATTTGTAGCACATGTGTACTCAACATTTGTACAAATTAAATTAATCAGTGAGGGCACCACATTACCCATTTCTCAGATGTCTGTGATTTACAGCTCAATATTCTGGCCTGAGCATTAGAGGAGCTCAATCTACAGAGAACTAATAAGATCATGCAGAATGTGTGTGCTAAAGGCTAAAGATGCATCTGCTCAAATTGGATATAAGAAGCAAGAGGGGTGGGGTGGCCGCTGTTTTTTTCTTCCTTCCTCTGTGTCCACTCTGAACAGGAGAAACCATATTACACACTTCCTTCAGGCACTGATTAGCATCTCCAGGCTCTAGCTCACCATAATGCTAAACAAGGCTCAGTGCCAGAGTCTTTATACAACAGAAAGAGGTTCTGTGCATTACATCATAAGTATACTGGATGAAGAGGGTCTTTTGTCTTTTCTGAGAATAGTAAATTCTTCAAAGTCCTGTCTTCAGGCCGTTTTTCTTTTCTGCGTTCTTGGGAATGTTCACCACAAAATTAGGCTTTGAGTGTGTTTATGCCGCAATGGTAGGAGGCATCTTACCTTCACATAGTGAACCAGGGACTCTTCTTCATTGACTTTATAGGTCTGAACACCATACTCCTTGGCCAGACGAAGAATACGATTTTGAGTGGGTCCGATGTATGCTCCGCCCAAATCCACCCATTTGGCATGCTTATTCTGAGGCACATGTCAAATTAATAACATAAGTACCAGCACTGCACATGATACAAGTAGAAAACAGATGAACATGGCCCAACTTTAACTATAAGTCTATACTATAAACAATTATAGACAGATCAGAATGAACAAAATGTGAACACAGGGTTTCCTGCCTACTGTCTACCTTGGATTTCTGAGTGTCATACAGATGTAATAAACGACGTTGATACCTTCTTCCCTTATCATACCTGAACAGTGAAAGTTCTTCCACCAACACGGTCTCTGGCTTCCAACACCACAGGTTTTAAACCAGTCTCCACCAACAGTTTAGCTGCACTTAAACCTGTAGAGACAAGACACAGGAGTTTATAGTTTTGTTTAAACCGATTTCTATTTAAAAGCTCTATTCAATTATAATCAGTTTCTTTTAAATGAGAACAACTGTTTTATAACAATCCAGTAAATAAGTATTATGAAAATAAAATATCCTGATGTTAAGAGGAACATACTGGATTAGTTTTATATGGATTTGTTTTACATTATTAACATAGTATTATTTTAGTCCTGTCAGAATCAATCATGTCAGTTGTTTCTTCCTGACTGTGTGGATCCAAAATTACACTGTACTTTATCTTTTATTCAGTATGCACCAGAAGTAAACCCAGGTAACCTAGATCTAATTCAGTTTGAAATGTTGGTAAAAGTTCTTTGATATCCTATGGGAAAGGAGATTTTTCACTTTTTCATTAGCATAAAGACACACCAGGACGTGCTCATGTAATAAGCAAGTATTAGACAAGTTCACAAAACAAAACAATAAAATGCAGACACCTAAGGACTAAGAGACTGAGCAAGTTTTAGCACGGGTAT
This sequence comes from Tachysurus fulvidraco, assembly GCF_022655615.1. Lineage (NCBI taxonomy): Eukaryota > Metazoa > Chordata > Actinopteri > Siluriformes > Bagridae > Tachysurus > Tachysurus fulvidraco. The sequence goes on along the minus strand of NC_062523.1, from coordinate 17,359,188 downwards.
AGCCTACCCACAAGGTATGAACATTTGACTTTGAAGTGCCACAGCACTTGTAATAAAGCTCAAAATGAAGTGTATATTGACATACATAAGGAAGTGGAAGTAAAAACAAAAACCATGTGTACATCATGAATGCACTCCAGTATGTGGGATATATACATTGGAATATAGTATACTATTCTCATGTCAATCCCAAAATATATGTTATAGGCTAATGCCATGTAAATCCATAATAATCACTATAAACTTCCTGCAACATCATCGATGAAGTTTGGTCAGTTCAGTCACATCCTTCCTCTTCCTACAGGGAAGTGAAAGCTCTCCTTCTGTGAGAAACTGCATTTGGTCTTAGGGAAGGATTACACAAAGAAAGAAATTCTGAAGCACAGATCTATATTTGGAGGGGTTTAATGAGAGAGAGCCTGTACTGGTAGTCATGAAATTTGTCTATAAAATTTTCAGCTATAACACTATTAGACCTTTTTAGTTTTAAACATATGATAGGAGTAAAACTGAGTTAGTTTTAAACAAAGAAAACCAACAAGAACAGGCAAGCCCAGATTCTGTCACACAGCACTCTGTTATTATCTGTGAAAAGCTACAGATATGCTCCTTAAAACATTTCTCTTTTGTGTTTATTTAGCAAGAATGTTTTTTTTTTCTTCCAAAATGAATTCATACCTGCCACATGCACTTCATTCACACCGAGACACTGTGGAAAAGCTTTCATTAACATACACCGTATCAACAGAACGCACAAATGTCTACATTCTTATTTTGGACCTCACCATCTTTAACAACCAGTAAATGTAGAAATGTCAAAGAGTAAATCATTAAAAGTTTATTTAATGACTTCTTTATCCTAAAAATTCACTAAAAGCAGAATTCAACAATGCATACTTACCTTTAAGGAAACAAACTAATAGGGTGTAACTGTGTTTTTAATTATATTTATAGGTATCCCTTGTGTATACAGACATGGAAAACATTTAAAGATAGACAGTGACGAAAAAGAATCATGAATAAAATGGTTACAAAATCTCAGATACAGAGATATATAGAGAGCAAATTATGAATTGCAATGAAGACGGAAAAATAAAATGATTCTCAGCCTCTGTTGTGGTTAAGGCCCTTTGCAGACAAGACCACATATTTTTCAAATTGGGGGAAAAAATAAAACCAGTGAGACATGCAGCAGAGCACGTAAGAGCATGTACGCATGTTGAACTACAGTGGGGGGGGGGGGGGGAGTTTAAAATGGTACAAAGGGTAAACAATTATCTGTCATCCAGATAAGCCAGGCCTCTTTCTCAACACTCCTGAAATTTATATAATTAAGATATAATTATATCTATAATAAGATATAATATAATATGTCAGTATTGTGTAATATAGCCATTTCTGTATATCCTGAAATATTCAAAAATAAATATATTTTATTATGTATCCACAGAACACCACACCCATGAGCGTCGACTGATAACAGCTTTATGATAAGCGAGGCAGTGAAGCAATCATAAAATTGTTGAGGGGGACCATAGAGCCTTAAATGGGAACGTTATTCGGGCAAGTCAGGTGCCATGAAAACCTAGTATAAACAGTCAATCCGCCCTCAGCTTGGTTGTCCTCAGGACTGAAATTGCTAAACCACATTTAAAAAGTAACATAATGTGACACCATCAAAACACACATTTAACCTTTACCCACTCTCACAAATTACTCATTCACATCAGACAAGTACAAATATTCATTAATGAAATTCTAACAGCAATGGTTTACAGCATAATGCAAGTATTGCTTTTTATCATTTTCTTTGCGGACTCCAGCACAAACAAACACTCAGTTCGAATTTCCAGCAAATAAAGTGCTCTATTTTTTACTTTGATCATCATTCAGCAGAAGCCCACATCTGTGCAAATGCACAAGGACCTTTCATCATACCACTGGGTCTTGAAGTTGGATTTCCACCAGAATATATATTGCTTTTAGCATGGTTGCAATTGCAATGCTCACTCGTAAGTCCAACTAATGTTATGTAGCTCTGTTCCCATCATCTTCTGGGGTAGTAGAGGAGCTGAGCTTTTACCCCACTTTGAAACCAAGCTGATTTTTGTCTAAAGCATTTAGAACAAAGCCGGTGTAATAAATCTGGAAATATAAATTTAGATTTTTGTAAAAATAAATACATAAAAACATAAAATACAATTAAATAAATTAAATTAAATAAAATATTGAATAGAGTTACAATGCATAGAAAAAAAATGCATTCCTGAGTTTCTGTTAAAAAATAGCAATAGTTACCCTGGAAAAAATAATTTACAAGAAGCCTAACCCAAAAGCATGATAAAATTCCACTTTCAAGCACTTCACAATGCGTAACACTAACCTGCATGACCGACTGGAAGGTGCAGATCAATTTACATGTGAGACTCACTGGGCAGGCAAAATTTGGCTCAAATTGTTTCACACTGTGAGGTTATGTTGGGTTGGTGATTTGGGTTGTTCTATTTCCCATAGTAATTCATAATTACTGCTCAATAATGCTGAATTATGTAATTTTAGCATGAATCAAATCTCAGTTACGTCCTACATCATCCTGCCTGGGAGCGAATAGCAAACGTGATTCTGTAAACAATAAAAATTTCATGTGTATATTTGTTCAATCAGGGCAGAAATCCCAAGCAGCTTTAAGGTTGTCAAACAAAAAATTAACTGAATCTTATACTCAAGGTGGCTGATTAGATCTACATTAAGTTTATCCATAATCTAAATGTGTACTATTGACTCTACTGAAAATAAAGTGCACACATATAGTACAGGCTTATAAATCATTTGTTCATAATTTCTTCCAGAGTGAGTTAATCCAGTGGGATTGTCAAAATACACAGGAAAAAGGGGAGAAGTTTTGAAGATTTTTTCAGTGATAAAAGGCATATCTTTCCCATTCTCTCTCTCTCTCTCTCTCTCTCTCTCTCTCTCTCTCTCTCTCTCTCCTCCTTAGTTCCTACTTTCTGTTATCAGCTCAAGATTTAATGCTCTCTTCCTCTGCCTGTTTTCAGCACCAAACTACACCTGAGGCAGAGGCTGACCTAACCACAGTGACATTTATTCAATAATTGGATAGAACAGAATGCTCGTGGCTATTAAATAAGCCAAATATCCCATCCTTGATCTGTCACACACACACACACACACACACACACACACACACACACACACACACACACACACACACACACACCTCACAGAAAGACACAAACACATCTTACCCACATACACCACTATAGTGTTGCCAGTGTACCCACCTGCATACGTTTGGACAGTGGAATGAACCCCATATGAACACAGAAGTGCTAAACAGAAGCTTTTTTCCTTTAAACAAACAAAGCTAAAGAATAAACACAAATGGTTAGTGCATCAGCTCCCTCAGAGAGGTTACAGTCCACACATATGACACATGACAGCTGTTCACTGATTGATAACAAAAGACTACATATAGCAAAGCGTGAGGTAAATTTCACATTTTTATTACCAGATGTGTTGTTGGATTTGTACAAAGAGATCAAGTAACACACACACACACACACACACACACACACACACACACACACACACACACACACACACACACACACACACACACACACACACACACAGCATGCACAATAGCCTGGATAAACACTAAATTTATCAGAAACTCTGCTAACAAACATCATAAAGTCAGTTACATTCAGATGTAGTTTAACAATGGTCTAATCACAAGACTATGTACAAAATAATCTGACTGAAAATGTACAAATGAGAATGTGGCTTTATCCTTATTAATTTCTATCTTAATTAATCTGAATTTCCTGTTGCGCTTTAATTTTTTTTTCAAAAAACTTGTGTCAGGTATGCTGATATAATGCACTATAAGTATTGGAGTTTTACTTGTACATAAAAAATTGCTAATGTAACAGAAGAAATATTTCAGCAATTAAATCAGCAAGAACCAAACTTGCTCTCACAGTAAGCCTATTAACCAAGCATCTGGATTTGCCAATACAGCAGGCCATTTGCTGTAAAACAAGAGTGTGGAGCAACCAGCTGAGGTTTCCATGGCAACTGCAAATGCAAGGATGCAGTTGCTTGGCGAGGATAAATGTAAAAATGTTCTGACGGCCTTTCACTATTCATCAAAAACAAAGGGTGAAACAGTGGGCTCCAAGATATCAAAACAAATGTAAACTCAGTAAAGGTCACAGTAGTTTCTTTTGCATCATGTATGTTTTTGAAGACGTGCCTGATGGGGAAATGCTTTCCAACAGTTTGCATCTTTCATATCATTAAAAAAGAAAGATGCTCAGTGTTTTGACCTCAGATTCAGACCTTAACCACCAAAGCCAGACTTTAGTGGCACAAAGGTCAATTGCAAATGAATGTTTCTTGGTATTTGAAGTCCAATTTTCCAATTTAAACTTAATTACTTCAATTGTTCTCTCAGATAAAACCTAATATTAAAGTCTAAACAGAATCTACTTTATGTTCTAGCTTCAGAATTAATTGAGAAATCCTATTATCAGAACTGGCTGCAAAAAACGGAAAAAAAACAAAAAACAAAATCGTATTTGACCCACCTTTTGTCTCCCACATTTTCCCCTTTCTTTTTGAAATAAAGGTTTTTGCTTAGCACACAGTGCATCATTTACTTTCAATAGAAGCCATTATTTATTGAGGGAATACACCACCATCCTCATTATTATTAAACACAAACTTTTTGTTTAATTTAACACATCTTTAACCCAAATGAAGTCTGGGGGGAAAAAACATATATCTGCTTTTTAATTCTATAAAACATCATAATAAATCAGCCTCTTTTACTCAAAAATACAGTCAAAAACTTAATGACTGCAAACAATACACTGTTTGGCTTCACATTCATGCTTTCATCCTCTTAGTGAAAGCTAACAAACAATAAGCAATGGGGATGTATATGAGTGGTGCATCTTATACTCTAGTTCTCATGTCCTCCAATAAGCGAAAATGATTGCACTTCTGAGTTGCTGCCTAACACCAACATATTGTGATTCTGAAGAGTCAATCACCCAGAAGGAGGAAATGAGAGCTACCAAAACACAGAGACGTTTGTTTCCCCTGTCAGAAAAACAGTACAGCATTATGTAAAGTTGCATAATGAAGCCAGTCAAGCTGGAGTCAAGCTCTTCTCTCCACACAAATGGATAAAAACAAAGTCAGAAATCCTGCTTATCCAAGCTCGGATGGCAATACCATGGAGCATTAAGACATTCAAATAAAGAAATCTAAAACCTTCCACTTTTCCCTTTGATGATGTGTTGGCAGCGAGTTTGGGATCATTGTCTTGCTGCATGATGAAGCTCCTCCCAATTAGAATGGATGACTGGATTCCCAGTAAATTGGGAGATGTTTCTGTAAAGCTACCACCGTGAGTGCATAATCAAAAAAGATTAGGGAGTCTGTTTCAGAAGCAACCATGCAAACCCAAACCATGGTTCCAACTCCACATGTTTTGGATCATGAGCAGATCCTTTCTTTCTCCAGAGTTTGGCCTGTCAATCACTTTGGCAGAGGTTAATCTTGGTCCCACAATAGGTGGCTCATCTTTGTATTTCTTAGCCAATTCCAATCTGGTCTTCTGATTCTTACTGCTTCTAGTCTATGGTATAGGCTCTGTATTTCCATTCTCAAAGTCTTGTATAAACAGTGGCTTGTATTACCTTTTATCCTTTTAATCAATTGTTGTGTGAGCATTGGCTTTTGCTTGTGAAGATTGCTACAATAATCATTCAAACATAGACATTCAAAGCTATAAACTGTCTTAACCTAGATTTAACCTTGTATTATATCAAGAGACACCTGGGCAACAAGAAATACCCTTAAGTCATATTCTAATATTTTTGATTACTTAAATCTAGATGTAAAGATCAGTAAATGAAAGCTGAAATTCTGATTTTCTGTGTAATCTCATTCATATTCATTCCTCTCAAATCAAAATATATTTATTCAAATTCAATTCAATTCAAATTTATTTGTATAGATTTTTTTTTGAGACAATTGACATTGTCTCAAAGCAGCTTTACAGAACATAAACAGAACAAATGTTATTATAAATAATAATATAAAGATTAATATAATACAAAAATTCAAGATGAATATTAGATATCATTTAAATGTGATCAGGTCTGAGGTGACTCGGGCAGCAGTGGCAAGGAAAAACTTCCTTGAATGGTAAAGGAAGATACCTTCAGAGGAACCAGACTCAAAGGGGAACCCATCCTCATATGGGTGACACTGGAGGGTGTGATTATAAACATACAGTCCAACAAAAATATTGGCCTTGTTGTTTTAATAGCTTCAGCGGGGACTGTATATTCAATATTCACTTGCTTCCCATGTCCCTGTTATTTTTACTATTTTCTGTCTTGGCTTTGCCACATAAATGGAAAATAACACTAACAGTTGAATGTTCCATTGCCACATAGAAATGCTTAAGTGTTAAATAACAAATCGCAGTTGATTCCTCATTGTTTAATGATAAAAACTAAACAATATAATTCAATATCTGATGTTAAGCCCACGCTGGGAAATCCACAGCTGTGTCCTTTTCATTGCAAATATATTTTGGTGTTGGGCCATTCTGATTACATTAACATGGAAAAGTAAATATTGATTAGGAACCTCATCATACACTTGACAACACTGTCTGAGCACACTTTTGTGTTTAATGTTTGTTCAGCTTTTTTAAATCATCAGTTGTGTGTTGCTAATGTTAGTGACTACAGTGAAAGAGCATTGGATCCAAGAAACATCACTGTGGCTTCAAATGCTGTTGTGAATAAAGCATTTTTAGTGGACTGATGCAATACTGTATCTGAAGTTCAAAACAGAGACCATGTCTCAATCTCCAACAATGTAACTGAAGATAAAACCTGTATGAGAAAGTACAAACCGAAATAAGAACTGAACTCCCAAAGACACCCATTAACTCTAAAACATGTTACAAAGACACTTAAGGGAAATATGGCAATTAATGCTTTATTTAATTAATGTAGAACGCTGGCACGTAGTTATGGAATTGTCTTTAAGTGGATACTCCTCACTGAGTGGCTAAGCACTAGTGGGTCTTCTGGTCTACGTACCTCAATAGCAAATTAACATTTTGTCTGAGGATTAGATTACTACTTTCTGTTCCATAATATTTTCTCATCCCCTCTAACTCAATCTTCTGCAACCAAGAGTGTCCAAGAAGGTCTCATAAACACACATTTCACATATTTCTTGTGTCTGAGTGTGCTTTTCTTTTTTGCCTGTTTCCTCAGATGCAAGATATTAGTATCCAATCACAGGATACATAACAGGACACACAACGTTCAACTCTAAAGCAGACTTAGGATGAACAAGAGGATGAGTTTCTTTGAAGGTTTGGAAGAACAGACATTAGCATGACATTGTGTGCAGAAGTGTAGTTATACTTGTTCTTGTCATTTTGTAAAAACATCAGAACGAGAACAAGTATAACATTTTTATTAACCGAATGATTTGACCGGACTGAAATTTGGATCAGAATCAGATCTGACATCATTCCACATCAGACATGTCAGAGACATGTTGACAAAGTCCGCTCAGTTTCTGTGAGTTTAACAATATTGGATCAAGTCAAGCAAGACATTCTTGAGGTTTATTGGTTGTATTAACTGTCCTTGTTCCAGATTCATTGCTTCCACTACCTTAGTTCTCTGTGAGTATGGTGTTCTTGGGATCATACATGCAACCCTTCTTTCTCCAAACAGGACCTGCTTGATCATTGTTCTCTGTGTAACCGTTGTTCCTGCTGCTTTCGGATCATCCTGCAATGCTTTTTGAGTGACAGCTGGCTTCCCTATTTCCTTATTGCAGATCTCAAAGCATTGTGAAATCACCTGTCCAGGGTTTTGGTCTCTTGACTCTTGACCCATCTGCATGATTTTTTTGCATTTTGTTGCTGCCACATGATTGGCTGATTAGATAGCAGCATGAATGTGCAGGTGCACCTAAAAAAGTAAATATTGAGTGTGCAGTAATTACATTTTGGTGCATTGAATGAAAATTTAATGAGGACATGATAAGGGCAAGCTGTCTTATGACATCTCTTAAAGAAAACCTAAAGCAATCTATCATTATATTTACAGATAAGCATTGTATCTTGAGGATGTTATAGGTTATTTTCTATTTATTATATGTATTTATTTACATGTATTTGTATCTTTAGTATAGAGATGTGCGTGCCATATACATGTCTAAAGTCAAAAGCATAATGTGAACACATATTATAAAATAATGTCAGTAAAATTTGTTCAAACTCGGCCCATCATTTTAATAGTTTTATGTTTGAGGAATATATTCAGCTCAAAGTACAAACCAATGTACTTAATGATTAACTGCAAGTATATGTAAAATGATAGAGTTTGTGTGTAAAAATGCCCTCAAATGCAACAGATGCTTGGCATATACATCCCTTAAATCTGTTTAAAGCAGTACAAAATATTATTTCAGATCAAAATAAGCATAACATGTTAAACTAGTGTTAAACAAGATTGCCCTAAGTTTATTGGCAGGAGATAGAATCCGGTTTATAAAGGAACTCTAACAACTTTTCAGCAGATACTGTACATTTCATTATGAATGTGCTCTGTTTGTTGAACTCTTGGCCCTCTGCACTGAACTGCAAATTCTTTCTCATTCCTGATTTACAGTGTGGGAACTGCCATTAGTTTTAAACAGCAGAAATGGAATTTCCTTGCTACAACCAAGAGGACATGACCCTCAAATCATGGAGCTGCAAATTAAACACAAATATAATCACTATAATCCATTATTCTTATAAATGTTAATCAATGCCAGCAAGGACAGCAATATATTTGAAACACGTCTTTACGCTCTGCTCTGACCTCATACATCTTTGTCATCATCAGATTTAGTCCACAAGAAAAGCATTACTCAACACCTCTCGTCAATTTGATTTATCTGATGTAGGACACATTAGAAGTCTTGGAAAGTAAAAATAAAACAAAGCAAATGGTGAAATAAATTTTACACATAGCCTTTAAGCTGTGGTTAATAAACCGTACACCTTTATTTGCCTTCTGTGTCTTGTCTAACAGACTTCAGTCTCAGTAACTAGGTCAATAAAACTGTGGACTATAATAAAAGTTGCTCAAGTTTAACAAATTACTGGATTATCAGCGAAAGTGCTGTACGTGACTGTTTCCCTTTGATGTGAAAACTCTATTACATAACTCAGGTCAGTCTGCCAAACTGCCAAAGATCAGGCTATAAAACCTGATGTGTCTTCATTGACAGATATTTGCCCAGGTAACGTTATTAGTGTTTTAGGTGCATATTCCTGTGCATAAAGCCACCACACCAGGGGAAACCTGCTCCACTTATAGGCATAGAGATTTAATCATGACTTATCTTGTATAATCTTGCTTTTCTGCACATTTCTGTAACAAGAGTAATAATATGAATGAGGTTACATGGCCCAACACCTACATATCAGCGAATCAAATTAACCACCAAAATGCTAAAACATTACAGTGCTTCAGGCGGAATGGTGAGACGACTGTAATCAAAATATTCTTGTCTGTACACAGTCAATGTATGTCTTATTATCAGTGTGAGGACCTTCATGATAATTAATAATATACATTACAACCAAATCTAACTAGAACCTTAACATCAACAACCAAAAGGAAATCCTACAGCATTTGCATTCAAAAATAAAAGCTGCTTTTTTTGCTTTTAACAAAATCTTAGAGAGCAAACAAACCTCTCCACATGTTAAACACACACACACACACACACACACACACACACACACACACACACACACACACACACACACACACTGTAATAGAAAAAGAAAATAGTAATAGTAATGTAATAGAAAAATGTAATATGACACATATGAACCGACTCGTTCCGACTCGTTTCCTGTGTGCGCTCGTGGATGCAGCACCTGTACACTGCAGTATAAGAGGTATAGACCCAACAGGAACAGGAAGCGTACTCTGCTCATACAGGAGCCATGTATTAAGTGATCAATTATATTAAATTATATTAATTTTATTTCGCATAATAGAATAATTCATCCTGAGTCTATCACACATGCAGACCTGTCTTCAGTGCAGTAAAGCTGGTTAATTATGAAGCGATATGGATGCAGTAAACCCGTTAGCCTGTAAGGTGCTACAGCGTCTGCTGGTTGTTGTGTAGCACAGCTGTCATAACACTACCTTTATCACACAACACTTCTCTGTAAGGTGCGATTCAAACTTTGCCATAGGGCACTATAAGGTTTTATTGAGTTTTTTAATTCAGGCGGCGTGTTTGTGACTCACCTGAAATGCCGCCCCCAATAACTATCACGTCGTACGTGTTGGCTGTCATGGTGCTGTAGTGCGCTGTCCGCTCTCTTCCTCTCTCTATGTCTCTCAAAGAAAAGCAGTGCAGCTCGCGGCCGAAATAAAGCGCCACAGCCAACGCGAGCCTATCAGGGCCCCGCCCACACCACACACGCCCCGCCCACAATACCCCCCAACCCCCCTGCAATTAATATTTAATCCTACAATTAATAAATACTGTAAAAAAAAAGTTCTTTCACGTAAATTTTAATACCAAAATCGTTTATAAATATTACAATTAGTCTAAGAATATGTTTATATTTTGCATCTTTACATTTGATAAGCTTAATAATTTTCCCAACCTCTCCACCCCTCCACCCCCTCCCATTAAATTAGTATAAATAAAATTTCTTCTTCTAAAATAAAACTTCTTAAGCCTACACTTCACTGTATAAAAAAGATCTCCACCTTTATTTACTTTTATATGCATCCTGATATGTTACCTGGTATGTGAAGCCAAATAAAATATCAATCCCAAACAATCTAGGGATATTAAACATCATGTTCTTAATATAAAGCGTTTATTCTTTTTGGTTCACATTGATTTACCTACACTGATATTGAAAACAGATTAACGTTTGTACAATAATCTTCTGGCTATTATTCATCTACAATCGTATTAAAGGAAGAAAACAATTCTACAAATTTGACTACAAGCTTTATAGAGCTTTTATATCTGAAACACTGACAAAACATATTAGACCCAAGCTGACATTATATGCCTTTTTGTTTTATAGTTATTGAGTTTTGGATTAAACCTATTCATATCAAACCCAATCAAAGTGATCAATCAAACAAGTTAAGAAATATAAGAACTTGATTATAAATACAACTTTTTTAATTGTGGTTTGTGATTTCCAGCACTGCATTGCAACAAAACAAACAAACAAAACAACAACAACAACAATAACAAACACCTAGCAGCAAACAAATGGCTATGCTTCATGGTCCCAGATCCCCAGACCCCACTTTACTAATAGCTCTATAGAGACTTTACTTGGAACACTTTTCTGAAAGGAAAACACTTTACTGGCCACACCAGAGCAACAAATCAAAGAATCTTCTGGGCCAATAAACAGAACCATGTGTTTATGTCTAAGCAGTTGAGGATGAATGAATTTGCACAGGAAAATACTGATGAGATAATTATTACTCATCAGTAATTAGTAATAATTATCTTCTGTCAAGCTTTTCAAAGCATAGAATATCAGTTTAGGAAGAATACAAAACACATCAGTATTGTTCATTTCATCTGTAATGTAAACTTTGGGTTCAAATAATCTCACTTTTTATGTGAAGAGGAAACACTTGCCCTCTTGTGGTTGGATTTGCTTTTTGTGCTCTGCAGGTTGTGACCATAAGGATTTCTATCTGCAAATCAAATCTCTCTTCTAAAGTCTGTATAAAATATACAAATCAATCTTCTCTTTCTATATATCTCAAGTCTAAATGCTATATTTTTTACTTTGTCATATTACCTGCTGATGACATACCACATTTTATAAATAAATAACCAAGATTAGTGCAGTTTCCTGTAGAAGATCAACCAGGAAATTTGGACAGATATAGATGTGAAATATTGGTACTGTGTGCAGCATAAAAAGTATACAGTAGGTCTATAGCTTCTATAATGAACACACTGCAGATAATCCAAATCCAGAGATGATCTCATTTAGGTGTGTAAGCTAGTAAAACTCCACGTTAGCACATCTCTATATCCTGGAGGACGTCCCATAGAGAGAAGGCCCTCACCCAGATACAGAGTTAAGAATAGCAGTATGCAGTTTGTCTTCCTGTGGGCTACCATTGGCTGGGCCATAGCCACATACCTTCACTGAGGTGTCTGTTTCAGCCTATACTTACTCGGCATGGAACGTAACAACTAATACCTAAAGGCATATAATATGCTGCAAAGAGCCCAAAATAAAGTCAAATCCTATTCCAGAGGTTCAGGTGATGTGCATTTTTCAGTAGTTCCAGTAGAGTGGGCTCTTGTAACAATCATTTGTATCAGCATCAGTCACAAGTAGTATGTTTTCATTGTATGTTTTATGTCAGTTAACACACATTTTATAATACAAAATGATATTCTATCAACTTTATAAGTATAATTATGTGTAATAAATAACAGGTTGATGATCGCATCCATAAGCACAATCATCCTAATTTTAACATGGCTTATTTTTTGAGCTCTGTAAAAAATAAAAAATAAATGCAGCTAATAATATCTGATTTTAAAGTCAAAATATGTGGAGTTTTGCCTAATAATGTGGATTTAATGTATATTATATATATATGCACATAGTTTAACTGTCTTGTGTGTGTAATATGTTTGTCTTGTACATTATCTCAGACTATATAAGACATAGATATGGACTAGTTACCTTATTCTGTTTGTCACAGTAATAACTTATCTTTCACTTTTCACTTTGTTTGAAAGAGAATTAATAGAATTATACACATTATATCATTAGGCTAGGATAACAGTTTATAAGGGAATGCCTCACTCATTACATATTTAACAGGAGAAGCCTTTCAGAGCAGCCATGAAATTAAACATAAGCATGAATTGAAAACTGTGTAATGAGTTATTGTGGTTTAAATGAAAAACAGTCCAAAAAAGTCATGTTCTTAGTAAAAAGTTCTACCTACCCTTCTGGGCCTTCACCCAGATAACAATATAAGGTTACGATGTCCAACAACACAGTGTGTACAAACAAAAGGAAGTAATTTATTAGATTCACATGTGGAGTCAACACAGCTGTCAGTTTTTTTTTTTTTTTTTATAATTGCTTAACTCTGTGCAACTTTGCAAAGGGTACAATTACAGCAAAGCACGACAGAAACATTTTATAGAAGGCTGCTCTGTCTTATTGTAAACTAATGAAACTTTGATGGTAACTTAAACAAATGCAACATTCACTGATGATTTTTAACAAAGTATCCCAATGGGCATTTCTGTCATTATAAACTTTAATATTCTTTTGACAACTCATTCCTGTTCAACATAATGATAGGAACCTTACATGCTATATTTGACCAGACTTACAGTAAATGGCCATTTTCCACATATAGTCAGAGCACTGACATTTCAATGTCCAACAGCTGCAATAGAGACATTACCCTGGCATCTCTGCAACCTGTGAACAATTCCCAAGAGTTCCTCGCTTTCTTTGGAATGTCTCCAGCTCGAATGGATACAGTTCCTTCTAAGTTCTAAGTTCTAACGCCCCTAAACTGCAAAGTTGTTGCCAGCATCCATAATTTTTCACATGCTGTGATCAAAGCAGTGGAATGCATTAGAAATTAATCAACTGGCAGAGAGCAGGCCCAGGTGCAACCGACTCGTGAATGTTTCTTTTCTTAGTTTTTTATGCTGCTGGCTTAATCTCCATCCATACCAGCACTTCTAATGAATCGTGTAATAGTTTGTTTAATATGGACAGCAATAAAACACATATAAAATGGGGCATAGCCATTTCCTTCTTCTTGGCAAGCCCGTTCAGTTGCATTCTTCACAGCTGCATGCAAGGATGTATCGGTAGGTGGCAGTTATTCGAATCCCACCAGAGCACCGCAGACGCACTGCTTTCAGTTTGGAGGTGTGCGGGCGGCAACAGAAGCACGTACTTTTAAATGGTTGCTTAAGAACAGAGCTGAAGGAAATGAGAGGGTCTGAACGAGATGTGTGGCTGCAGTGACCTTCACAGCGAGCCAGGAGTACCATCTGTGGAATAGAAGAGGGGAAAAAAACGACAGGAATCATATATTGTATCAAAGTTATTATGTAAATTTACTTCATACAGGATTCCAGTTCATGAAGCTTAAAAGATGTGATCATTTTGTAATTGTCCACTCCAAAACAATGTTAGTAATTAAAATATATGCTAGATCATAAACTGTGGTGCAGTGGGTATCCTTGCTGCCTCACAACACAAGAGTCCAATCCCAGGGCTTCCACTCTGTGTTCCAAATATAGTCTTTGAATCTACCATGACCCTGACCAGGATTAAGCAGTTCCTGAAGATGAATCAATCATAATATTCAATATACCAGACCTAAATGCAGTTAATTCATATCATGGAAAATTCCCATTTAGGAAATTTATTCATGAGGCTATGAACATTCAGGTTGTAATAATTCAGATGATGAATTCAGGGTTGAATTGTGAGGTCAGATATTAGCATAGTGCTGCTGGAATGTCAGTCTCAACTTCTAGAACATAATTTTTCACAGTGAATTGTTTATTGCCAAATTTAGCTGCAGTAAATAAATGGAGTTGACAAGTTTTAATGTCATTAAAAGGATTATAATAGTAGTAACACTATAATTACTAACATTTAATATACTGTTCATATACATATATATGAGGAGCCAATGTTCAGTCTATTAGAACAACTGCATCAGGTGGGGTTATTGAGTCTACTCAAAGTCCACATGGCAGTTCTGGAATGAGTCTGCGTGAACTGCTATCATTTGTATGAACCTTCCCTTAGGACAGAGCTGAGATAAGCTGCTTCAGAGTGTACATAACTGTGAACAAAGAATGGTTCTGTACTCCACGTGTGACCTTGCACCTGTGCCGAGATGGGAGTGTGGCTGATCTCTGCCAGACCTGGGTGCAGAAGGTACAACAGCCTCTGGGCCTCACTCACTCACTCACTCACTCACTCACTCACTCACTCACTCACTCACTCACTCACTCACTCACTCACTCACTCACTCACTCACTCACTCACTCACTCACTCACTCACTCACTCACTCACTCACTTACACTCTTACTCACTTACACACTTACTCACTCACTCACTCACTCACTCACTCATTCACTCATTCACTCACTCACACACTTACTCACACACTTATTCACTCACTCACTCACTCATTCACTTACACACTTACACACTCACTCACTCATTCACTCACTCACACTCTTACTCACTTACACACTTACTCACTCACTCACTCATTTACTCACTCACACTCTTACTCACTTACACACTCACTCACTCACTCACTCATTCACTCACTCACACTCTTACTCATTTACACACTCACTCACTCATTCACTCACTCACTTACACTCGTACTCACTTACACACTTACTCACTCACTCTCTCATTCTTTCACTTACACACTCACTCACTCACTCACTCACTCACTCACTCATTCACTCACTCACTCACTCACTCACTCACTCATTCACTCACTCACTCACTCACTCACTCACTCACTCACTCACTCACTCACTCACTCATTCACTTACACTCTTACTCACTTACACACTTACTCACTCACTCACTCACTCACTCACTCACTCACTCATTCACTCATTCACTCACTCACACACTTACTCACACACTTATTCACTCACTCACTCACTCATTCACTTACACACTTACACACTCACTCACTCACTCACTCACTCACACTCTTACTCACTTACACACTTACTCACTCACTCACTCACTCATTCACTCACTCACACTCTTACTCACTTACACACTCACTCACTCACTCACTCATTCACTCACTCACACTCTTACTCATTTACACACTCACTCACTCATTCACTCACTCACTTACACTCGTACTCACTTACACACTTACTCACTCACTCTCTCATTCTTTCACTTACACACTCACTCACTCACTCACTCACTCACTCACTCACTCATTCACTCACTCACTCACTCACTCACTCACTCATTCACTTACACTCTTACTCACTTACACACTTACTCACTCACTCACTCACTCACTCACTCACTCACTCATTCACTCATTCACTCATTCACTCACTCACACACTTACTCACACACTTATTCACTCACTCACTCACTCACTCACTCACTCACTCATTCACTTACACACTTACACACTCACTCACTCATTCACTCACTCACACTCTTACTCACTTACACACTTACTCACTCACTCACTCACTCACTCATTCACTCACTCACACTCTTACTCACTTACACACTCACTCACTCACTCACTCATTCACTCACTCACACTCTTACTCATTTACACACTCACTCACTCATTCACTCACTCACTTACACTCGTACTCACTTACACACTTACTCACTCACTCTCTCATTCTTTCACTTACACACTCACTCACTCACTCACTCACTCACTCACTCACTCACTCACTCACTCACTCACTCACTCACTCACTCACTCACTCACTCACTCACTCACTCACTCACTCACTCACTCACTCACTCACTCACCCACCCACTCACTCACTCACTCACTCACTCACTCACTCACTAACTCACTCGTTCACTCACACATTCACTCACATGCTCACTTACTCACAGACAAGGATTCAACTCAGGTGCCATATGAGTAGCATTGCTTTGTGACATTGATTTGTACTATCTATTGTAAAAATAGTTTTATACACATCACAGCTCATTTTTTATGAGGGGCAGGCGATGCACCTGGGTAAGGTTATTATGCTTTGAACTATGGCTGATAACAATCACACCACCCACTGTAACATATGAAAGAAGCTACCTGTATCTATCATAAGAATTTTCTCATAATTAAAATTTAACGAGTGATGTGATGTGCATTAGATCTGGCTAGTCAGCTTCATGCATGACGCACACAGCTAGATGGACAAACATGACTTAACTGATCGGCTTTCTAATTTTGAATAAAAGGTGACTAGCACCAGACCACGAGCCACACATTCCTGCTGCATTCAGTAAACAGACTCCTGTGTCATGGTGCCTATCAGCTGTCTAGTGTCAGCCAAGTGTCACCCATACTGTCAGGAACAATAGCCTGCTAGGAGCCAAAAGCTTACAGCAGAGGGTTGTGGGAAGTCAGACGTGAGCCCACATTGTTCAAGGATCTCAGGGTAAGAGTGCTAATATAGGATCTTGGATCATCTGTCCATCAAACTATATTTATTATGATGCAAAAGGCAAAATTGGGTCTCTAATCAGCACTCTAGAGCTTTGATACTATGAGCCTCCCACAGAGAGCAGCTATTATGAGTATGAAAACTATGGTGATGTTATTATGTATCACTCTTCAACAGTTAACAGCTACATGTAATGATGCAAAGTACTTAAGCCCCTTTGAGCATACATTCCCATGTATACACTCTAAAACTTTTCATTACATTTGAGAAAATGTTCACTATTTAAACTAGAAAATCCACATAATTTCAGTGCTGTATAACTTGGTTTTACTGGTCATAACAACATTGATTCTTTTTACTTAAATTCTTGTTACATTATATTCTGTGAAAAATGTTTGCTTTTCTCTAAAATATTTGGCAGATATCAACCAGTTAGCATACATTGTAGGCAGTTTAAACGGGATGTCGGCTGAAATAAATATTTGTAAGCTGTGTGCAAAGAACAAAATCTGGCTCTAGTTTTGCAGCAATCCCCCCCCCCCCCCCCCCCCCCCCCAGTTTTATTTCTATGCCATCCTTTAGAAGTATGTGGAACAAAATGTGCTCTCAATAAAAATTTTCCTCTCAATAAGTAAGATATTATTATTGATAATGTCATTAAAAATGAGATGTATCCTGTCAATATAGCAGTGGATGGAGTTGATAATGGTGGGAGAAGCTTTAGACTGTAAAATGGAGATTGGAGAAAATTGCACTTGGTGACAGCAGCTGTGCAGCAGATGTAGGTTCTTTCACACCAGCTTTCCTTTCTTTGGATTTAAAGTATGAGTCATTGTGCAGGTAGATGCCATGTGCTATGCATTGCTGCTTAAATTTCCATGAAGCCACAGACACCCCTAAAGCTCATGACGTGTGTAAAAGGCTTCTTTAAAGACAAGCTTGATTTGTAATTTGTATTGATGTACAACAGTGTGCCTGAGATCATGGATGTCAAATTATAAACACATTATAAATGCCTGGTACTTGAGTTGAATTATTCTGGCTATGAACCCAGTCTTCGGCATCTTCTCACAGTAAGTCCCCTGAGACCAACAACCAGTCATATTAGGGATAAGTGAAAGCTGCTACAGCGGCAATCTGTCTTGATTAGTTACAGCACAGACCTCAAATAGTCCCTCAGGACTTGGTGCCCTGGCTGGATGTATGAGTATGTGAAGAAGTCATTCCTAATCTGGAATGGGTGTCTATCTCAATACATTGCATGTCATTTTTGCTCATTGTGTTTTGTATGGTAATAGGAACTGATATGAAAACTCCATGAATGACACCCAAGGAATGGGATGAAATTCTTCAGGGATATTATAGCTTCCTGACAACCTCTCATCACTTTATAGGATGGAGGAAAAAATTTATTTTCATGGATCACCTTTCTGTGCTGACAGATCCCAGTTGGGCTTGCTAGAGGAGTGCACACTTGACATGCTAAAGCTGAAATTTGTCCTTCCAAGGGCTGAATCAGGTAAATCAGAGTCTCCTTATTTGAAATGCACCAAATTTGTAGATGTAGGGCTGCAGCATGCTATAGGTTGAAGGGCAAACGTGGTGGATTCAGCCACAGTTCTGTGCCGAGCTCTGGAACTGGGCCACAACACAGGCATTTTATGCACTCCGTGTGGACTTATTCCTGGCTAGACTATGGGACTCACAGGCTGTCGGTGCACACTGTTTCCTGCCAAGTTGTCAATATATCCAAGGTAGAGATCATGAGAAAAGAGCAAAGGATATATGGACCATGCTATCTGATTTAGGTTGAGATCCTAATGGTTGATAGAAAAGCCTTTTACTTACTGTATTTCCTTCAACATCTTGTTAGCAGGAACATATGAATCTAGAATGTATTACCTTACAGCATGGTCTGACCTGGACAATTACTGGAACTCAATAAGCAACATGGGACTGTTTGTTAATCTGCTGTTGATCTCCATTGGATGCTAATCACTAAAAAACATCATCATGAAAGTGCATAAGGCCAAATTAAATTGTTTTTTTCTTACCCTGAGGAACAAATGTGTGTATATATACACACACACACACACACACACACACACACACACACACACATATATGTGTGTGTGTGTGTGTATATATACGTATGTGTGTGTGTGTGTATATGTGTGTGTGTGTGTGTGTATGTATATGTGTGTATATATATATATAGATAGATATATATATATATATATATATATATATATATATATATATATATATATACTTGTTTATATATATACATATCACGGTGTATTGCACATATATTGCTATACAGCTGGTAACACACCTTGGAGTTGCACTTGTAGATGGGATGTGTGATTGTCTCTACAAAATGGTGTCTCATACACCTGTCAGGATCGGAGTCCCCAAGGTGTCCACTCTCAGCCTTACAGGTAACTCCACGCAGAATGCTCAGCAAAGGACATGTGACCAGAAGAAGCACAATCCCTGGCTGGCTGAATGTACTTGTTTTCCTCATACTGGCACTTTGGCACCAATACAAAGGTGAGGAAATTTCCCAGCAACAAAATAGGTAGAGATGTTACCTCTTATTTTACATAGGCAAATTCACAGCTGTTTGCCTGGGTTCTGTTGGCACATTGGTAAATTGGAGTGTGTGGTGGATTTGTTCTTGATGCACTGCCATCTCCTTTAGCTTTGTGTGTGTGGTTCTTTCTGTTAGGAAGAAAAGAAAGTACATTATAGGCCATTATAGACATTACAGAGTGAAAGGTAAAGAAAGGCCTGTTTACAGCTATCCAGTGATAAATATAATATAATATAATATAATATAATATAATATAATATAATATAATATAATATAATATAATATAATATAATATAATATAATATAATATAGGTTATGTTTGTTATATCTATGTGGTATGTGGTTTGAGGGCACTGGGCAGCTACAAGCCAGCAGACCATGAGAAGATTTCCTGTACTGCATCAATTTGATCAAGGTGGCTGCTATTGTGTATCCAGCCAGGACTGAGTGGGCTGCTATACAAGGCATGCTGGCAGCTAACCCTGCTGTTATTCTTACAATCCCAACAGACAAAAAATCTGATTTTATTAGACCACAGAGAAACTTAATCCATTAAAAAACAGACTATGGTGAATAATTTCCTTGAGAATGAATTTTTCATTAGAAAAAAATTGGAAAAATATATTTTCTCAAGACAAGTTAACACTATATTTATATATTTATTTATTTATTTATTTATTTATTATTTCATTTGGGGCCTATGCACATTATTGACAGTGGTATTCTTCTAAATAAAATGTCTTTTTTAGTGATTAAATTCATCTAGCAAAAACTGCAAATTAATGTTGTGCAGAGTGTGGTAGAAAATTCATTCTCTTCTGACTGAAGGACCCAGAACCTTAGACTTAAGCAACCCTTTTCATGAAGGGGAAATTCTCATTTATAAAAAACAATAGTCTGCATAATGTCGAAAACTGTTCAGTCTAATTTTCTTTCTTTGAGTCTGAATATTTTGTTGAGACCATCATTTGTTCTAAATCGCAAGCCTTTCAAGTTCATTTTTTAAAAATTTACCCTTGTGTTTTTCTTTCTGTACAGAATCATTAAACCTTAACATTCCATGTGTGAGAAATTTTAGAAATTTTGCCTCTTTAAATAAATACTCTCTGAAATGTTTAACTGCACTGTGTTGCAAGGTTTACACAAGCAGACAGCATAAGTCTGCTCTAAACTGACATACAGGTACAGATAGAAGTTGCACTCTACTGTATATCACAAGTTTATTATGACCAGATATAATGTTTGTAGTCATCCTACTGCCCATTGTTCTGTGTTCCATGCGTGAAATAATAAATCTGAGCAATATGGTGAATACACAAGGTGACTAAAGGAAAGAGATGGTTCTCATGGTCATTCGTCATGAACAACGGCAGGTAAGCCTGGAGATTCAAAGTGTTTCGAATAAGATAGTTCTGGGGAAGCTTTTCCCCATCCACCCACTCCTGCACTGAACCTTCTTAGAGTAGGTAAGCAGATATATATTGAAGCATCTGTACCTGCTCACCTTCACTTGTGGACAGAACCCTTTGTGTCTACAATCAGCAGTGGGAATTTCTGATATCCTTCATCTGAGACAAAAATATGCACTGCCGCAAGCCCAGTGTTGCCCTTGTCTCTCCAATCTTAACTATTTCCAAGTCTGTTGTTTGCTAATATTTTTGTGTGAGCCTAATTATGGATATCAGAGATGGAGTTTCATTTGTTGGACATGTGTTGTTTGATTTCAGTTTGGCAACATTGCAGTTTTACTCATACTGCACTGAAATGTTTCCTGTAATTAGGATTCACATTAGCAATGTAGCCTGAGCCAAGAACTCTGTGAATAAATAAACTCATTTCATCATGGAGAGTTCTGTAGGAGAGAGGTGCTGTTGGAACCAACGAAAAAGCACAACCCAAATATTATTTTCCCTATTGATCAGGCTAATAGACTTGTTGACAGTATATTTCACTACAACAACAGTAATTTTACATTTATCAGTTATACCTCGACTCAAAGCCCAAAAGAATCCCTGATTTTCAATGTTTTACATCACTGTTCTATGTTACTTTTACTTCAAAACATCTGCTAATTATTGCTTGAACCAAATCAGCATATTTCTATTCTACAAGTAGAAAAGTAATAAACATTCAAAAACTAAAACGAAGGCTCAGAGTGAGCGAGACACTGCAAAAGTGTTGTGTAATGCTTTCAGGCTGAAATTAGTCAGAGACACTCCTCTATCTCTCCAGGAGTCCTGTCCAGGGCTGATGCCATGCAGCAGCCTTCTGGTCTGAACTGTCCCCTGTGTGCTGTCCTCCGAAAACAGGATATGGTGCTTTTTGATCAAGGTATCACAGGCTTAGTGAGGGGCCTCAGCGTCTACACCATTAGAACTGTGAAATTCCTGACATTCAAAAAAAGCAGCCACAGGCCATGATTCAGCCTTCATCTTACCAGTTAAAACCACGGTTCATTTCTTTTGGGGGAATAAAAAAAATGTTTCCTAAGATTGGGTACATCACATACAACGACTTGGTGGTTTTTAACCGACACACACACATCGAACTTGGGGGATTTCAGGTATTCTCTTGATATTGGTGTAATTTGTCTTGTCTCTGGCAATCATCGCTGCTCTTCGCCTCGCATAAGCTAAAGCACAGACTCTGTCATTTTGAAGAGGATTTTCAGACTGAAAAGTACCTTTGAGTATGAGAAAGGGTGGATAAGGCAGATTTTACATTATTTGCTATGGTTGGCACAGTATTGCCTCAGAGAAGCAATTTATTCTGTCCATAGAAGATTTAGCAGGTAACGTCTTCAGTTGCCTCCAGCCTCTAAGTGAATCCCATGATCCTGGAAAAAGTCCTTTTATTATGGATCATAACTGTTTGCAATTGGTTTGTTGATCTGACTAGAACAGCTATGCAAGCAATAGAGTTCAAACCTGGAATGGTTTTCATGCTTTCCATGCTATCAAAATTACATTTAGACAAACTATCTATTACAGTAAGCTGGTAAAGTACCATAAAGCCCCCTACATACTGATAAACTCTCCTCTTTTACACTCAAGGCTTACGTCATCGTTTGGTGCTTGTTTGCCCTATTGTCTGACCCGCTTTTAATAAACCAAAGGGCAGATTCCTACAAGACTGCATAACCCCAGAACCCCTCCTCCTCCCAGTACCCATCTGCACCCACACAGCATGCCAGGGCAGAGCAGGGGCACTACAGTCTAATACCCATGCCTCCTGTATACCGCAGCTAAGCCTCACACTAAATATATCCCCATGATGAAGATAAGACAAACAGTGTAGATTTGAGCATAGCCATTGTCCAATGGCAGGAGATATTGTAAGCCCATACTAAGCTGACGTTAGTGTTACAATTTAGGCTTCTTAGAACCGAGCATGTCAGAATGAAACAATGAAATACAAAAGATCCTGCTCATAAATGTCTCAAGGGACATGATCAGCAATAAGGTACTGTATTATGACATCCTGTTAAGCATCCAAATTTAATTTGGCATCCATATTTAAACTTCACACATAGAAGGCTAGAAGACCAGAAAACATAATAAAAATGATAATAAGTAACCTGACACCACACGCTCACACACACATACACAGTGGTGGGTTGATGGGGTTTGTCTCAAATAGTGTGAGGGAATCATGTGATACCTCACATCCACCTCCATAAAAATGAAGACTACGCAATTTTTTCCTGAAAGTCTCAGCTATGAATTCTAAGTATTTGTCTGTGCAGAGGCAATAGCTCATCTCTGCAGTCAACCTACCACAGAACACATTGTGTCTCTCATCAGATGCACATACCAACAACCTGCCCCAGGCTCAGTGCCGCCAACCAACTCATTTCACTCATGAGTCACACACTGCAAAATTACCTTGTCTCGTCTGCTCACATTGAGAGCTAATAAAGGTGTAGATGACTTGTGGAAACCCACAAAGAAAAACAAGGCTGTAGAGGTCGTTTTGTAGTAACGATATTTCAACAGGTAATTAAAAAAATATGTCATGCAACAAACGAAGTACCACTCTGAACATTTGTCAAAATCAGCTGATCAGCTAGATGGCAACATAATCACTAAACGTAAAAGCAGCTCATGCAAAGTGGCTCTGTGGAGCCCTGGGTCACCTTAAGAGTCAGGGTGAGCTTACCTTCTCTCCAGTTCCTCTCAGCTCTCGATATCCAACCCCAGCTGCACCTCCTTGGACTGAAGTGAAAATGCTTCAATAACAATTGCTTTTAAACCTCCTTCCCTCTCCTCTCCCAACTCACTCACTCACTCACTCACTCCCTCTCTCCCTCTCACGCACAATGATCGTGTGTGAGCTCTTGACTCCCTCTTTCCCTCGCTCCCTCCCTCTCTCTGCTCCCCCTCCCCTCAACCTCCTCCTCAGACATTAACACCCCTCATTTTTATAGAACAATCAGGAGGAAAAGGGAAAGTACAGATGATGCACATCTCAGAGATAGTTGGTGGAACGTGACACAGCAGTCGTATTTCACTTTGGTGACAGCCACACAGATGACACACCAGCATTCTCTCGCAAAGCAAATGGGGATTCCAGCCATGGAATGGTTACAGAATCAAAGGTGAGCAAAAGCCTGGCCCTCTTTTTACGAGCTTGGGGTTATAAAACTGTTAGCAAAATTAGTTTATTTAAAAACAACTGCTCTGAAAACATAATAATCACAGTAAATGTAGGCTCCCATAAACATTAGGGTCACCACTGGGTTTGGGAGGTGCTTCAGAATTTCACACAACTTAGACAATGTTCAGGCTAGTTACAACTTCAGCCTTGCATTTAAACAAAAAGCAAGAGTTTAACCAAATGACTTGCACACACAAGGGCCATGGCATTAAAATCTATAAACAATAAAGTATAAGGAGAACCGGCATTTGAATATTTGTACATTATGAATAATCATGTGGATTTCTAACAAATATAGTTGGGAATCTTCAATCACATCCTTCTCTGTTAGAAAAATGTAGTCATGCATTCGCAGGACAAACAAATGGCTTATTTTTATATGTGAGAGAAAATAATGGAGAGAGAGAGAGAGAGAGAGAGAGAGAGAGAGAGAGAGAGAGAGAGAATATATAGTATATATTTCAAGCACTCAGATTAAATGGGAAAGACACTCCGACTTGTAATAGTCTTTGAAATGTCTTTATTTGAATCACATGAAGAATAAAAGCAATACAGACACGTAATTAAATTCACAAAAAAGAGTAATTGTAATATTACCTTTCGGTCACAGCAATTTTTTTTTTTTTTTTTTTTTTTTTGGAATTGAAAACATGTTTTCAATTGTTTAAAATGCGAATAATTTTAGCAATTTCAAATGGCAGAAGTTGAGGGAAGAAAGAGACATATTAAATTACCACAAATATTGGCACCAGAGGGGAATGAGTAATCTTCAAATTGAGGTATGGACTCAATCCAACAGAAAGCTAAAAAGAGAGCTAAAAAATTATATATATAATCACACATGTGTGTGTGTGTGTGTGTGTGTGTGTGTGTGTGTGTGTGTGTGTGTGTGTGTGTGTGTGTGTGTGGGTGTGTGTGTGTATAATGATAATAAAATTTTTCGCATTTCAGGCATTGTTTTAACAGTTTTTTTTCCAGTGGAAAAAATGCTAGAAATTACAAGCTGGAAAAAACATGTGTTCATAAATTAGTTTCAAATCTTAAAACCTCTGGGGAAATTAAGGGAAAGCTGGCATAATTAAGTAGGGCTTTAGAGGTCAAAAGTTTATGAAACTTGCAAAGCTTCTTTAGAAGTCACATTTACCTCGCACCTTCCATCTCCTCGCCCTCTGACAGGACTATTTACAATCCGGCAGTACAAAGACACTACCAACACTCTCCATTTAGACCATACAATTACAGAACTGCTCCAATTTCTCAAAACATTCTGTCTGTACATCGCACTTTCACTCTGAGTCTGATCTGATTGGACCATTAAATGTGTGGTATGTTCATTAAACTAACTGTCATAAGGACTGAAAATAAGTGATGCCTACTTTAATGAATTGTAGTTAAATGTTGGGGTTGACAAATCATTTCAACAGCTCACTCACTCAGTTAACATAACTGTAAAATGACCTTACCAGAGATTTTCTCACAGTGACTGACTTTCTTAAGTGGAATCTCTCTTGTACTTGCCTCCTCCATGTATTTAAAAACTCTTGAGCAAGACACTACTTCCAGAACATGCGAACATCACATCATTTTTCCCATGAACCCTACACAGAGCAATTTAGGAATGAAAGAGACAAAGAGAGAGGATAAAGGGTCACTCATTTGGGTGACAATGTCGAGTTCTAAGAGTGTTTAGTCATATTTCTTGTCCCAGACCCATCGCTTTTCCCTTTGATGAAAGAGCACCCATGTGCACCTTCCCTTCTATCAGCTCAAGACAGCTTTCATGTTCCCCTAAAGCCACAACTGAAGACTGCCTTTGAGGTGTTTCATAGCCTGTTAACCAATGAAAAATGACAGAGGGAAATTAACACTGATAGATTTGAGACACAGTTTTCTTTTTGAGAGGTCAATTTCAAGTCTTGTTTCAAGCTCCATGTAAAAAAGGAGAAGTCTCATAATTCTGGGTGATTTATATCCACAAGGTGAATGCAGAAAAACAGTCTCACTGCTTTCCAAAAATGACCTCCACTGGGAGAGCTGACCTGCATGAAAATAGTCTCGCTGCTCTAATTTACAGTCTGTATAGAATAACATTTTTTCATTTTACCATCTAAAATAATGTCCAGACTGCACATAGCCAAAGACAACTCACTGATTACTGTACCAGGTATGAACAGGGAAAGGCAGGGAGAACAGTCATACTGTATGGCTAAATTGAAGCATACAAAGAATATATCAAACTTGTTTGTGTATAGCAAAGTGAACTCAATTTTACCAGCACGTTAAAAAGAAAAAGGCTTTTAATTTGGAAAATCAAATTCTGTGCCAGGAAGCACAGCTTGTTCCCCAAATCTTCAGCAGCATCTCTCTGTGGTCAGCACCAACACATTATTCATTACAGATCTTTATATTCAAATGACATTTTCCAATGAACCACTAATTGGTGGAAGGATAAATGACTCAAACTATTCAGCCCTATTTATCTGAGGCAAACTGGCCTTCAGTGTACTGTTTTCAATAAACTCATTGTTTTTGCCATTTCAGAAAATGGATAAATGCTACTTTGAATTTTTACCGACTGTAAAACCCTAAGGTCAAAATGTTAAAAGCAGAAATGTTATGCTAAATGTTTGTGACCAGCGGCATATATTACTGCTTAATCTGATAAAAACAGATAGAGGTATTTTCAATACAGGCAACAATACTATATAAGATGAAGAGAAACATCTTGAAGTAATGTTTGAATCTTTTTATTATTTAAAATAGGTGCGATTGGTGAATGTCTTATGATGAAAACCTTCTAAGAGCTCATATGATGCCCATTTAAACTTTTTATTGAATTATTTTTCCAGCTTCATTGGTTGAGCACACATTTAATATGTTAACCATGTTTATCTGTGAATTTTCATTGGAGTCCATACATATTTATGATGTTTTCCTATTTGGAAATTTTAGAGAGCCACAAGAGACTGAACTAACCAGAGCCAAGAAAGATTATAATCCATCATCAGTGAGTGTGACTTTTGTGGTCACAGAATGAAATTCATCTACAAATGAATGGGAGGTATTATAATGTTCGTTATTATGTTTATCTGATGCCCACGAACTATCCGGACTAAGCACAATATCCCACAGTATCCTCATACTCCCATTTTAGAAAGCATATCACGTTAAATATGAAGTGGGCACTAGTAGGCCTTTGTATTGTAGACCACTAAGCAGATGACTTAAGAGTTCAGTGTCTTAGCACGTGTTGCGGCTTGGGACGAAGATTCAGTCATGCTGGTGTGAGATAATTTACTCATCCTGATTCATCCGAGGATCAAGCCTTGATTACTGGGGCTCTGACTTCAGCTGTATTTTTATGTTCTGCATCAGCCACTGACAATCGAATGACGTGTCTGATAGGAGCCTGTTTTGGCCTGAGCAAGCAGTGCAAATCTTTACGAGCGTCTGCAAGCCCATTTATATAAAATGCTTTGGTTTAGCATTCTGTATATATCTGACCTCATTCCTATTCATATATATATTTATATAAAATTCAAATATAGCAGAGTTCATAAAGTTGCTTCCAAGATGCTATTATTACTGTTGTACACTCTTGTTACCTCCTAGACTCCTCTACAAATATCATTTCATTTAATCGTTCTCTATAACAGCTATGTAATTCTTGCTGCAAGTATAATATTAATGTTGTAACGGTGTTATTGTTTCTGTATAACAGATACTTCACAGCTTTTTAAGGGTACATTTAATCATAATTTTTGGAGGGAAGGAGTGTCCAGCGTCAGCAACTTGTAATATTCAAAGCAAAAGCAATATATTCATGTCTAGCATCACAGGAAATTCATCAGGATGGAGTTTTTTATGGCTTATAAAGGCCTTAAGGAGTGATAGCAGCTTGTTTCAATAATTCCAACTATACATGTGTAAATGTGTCATTAGCATTGCCAAATTGCTGTGGTATAAGAGGCATAAAACAATTTGGTATGTACCACACACTCACCAGACCTCAGTGCTCTCCACCACCACCATAAAAAACACAACTGTGGGAATTTCTTTGGGAAGAATGGAGTTCATTCCTCCCGAACAGTTCAAGATACATGTAGAATCTATGCCTAGCTTCAATTATAGCATTTCTTATAGCACTATTAATATGTTTTTGGTTTTACCTTGATTTATCACACTTACAAACATTCTGAACAAAGTTGATGTGATAAAGGTATATATTTATTTGAAACTTTCTTTCACAAACGTATGTTTCAAGACATTCTCATTGTTCATGTTGGTGTCTGTGGGAGAGAGGATATCTCCATGCCTCTCAGTTGATTATATTGGTCTGAACATCACAAAAGGCATCCTTCAGTAACAAAGAGTAGTTGATGGTTTTTACTGCGGGACCTACTGCTTCTCCATTCCAGTCTAGGTCAAACTGCAAATAATGTCAGGAAAAATGCAAATAGTGTAAATGGACAGCCTAGTGTTGACATAACATTCTTATATTTTCATTAATACATGTTTTAACAGGTTGTTATTGGCCATAATGGGTGTTGGTATGTGAGGATTCTTGATAATCACTCCCTCTAGGAATTTTTATGTGATTATTAAGCCAAAAATTCTTTTTTTTTTTTTTAATTTTGGTGACCAGTAATGACACATATGTAGTTATTTTCTATGACAGCTTAACTCGTATTTAATGCTCATGAATTTAAAATGGCTTTGGCGCAATGCAAAAAGTGTGGAAAGCTGTGGCAATTTTTAAAAATTGCAAGCCCCACTGAATGTTTGTGGATTTTTCTTGATTTAGTTCAGTTCTGTGTTCACAAAATTGGAAACTCCTGAAGGAGCTGAATGATGCCTAAAGCATCAGCAGTAAACCTTCATCTATGATTCCCTAACACTAAGAAGAAATTACAGATTGCAGAACTGGCAAGCTAAGCCTGGCCAGCATACAGAATGGCAATTAAACTGAAGTTTTATAAAATGCACTGAGTTTCTATCCATTAATGCACTGCAACAATGAAGTGAAGATGCTGAAGATGACATCACTCCTCTTCTGTGTATCCAAAAAGCTCCTTGATAAAGGCAGAGTATTCCACTAGTGTGTGGCCTTCAAGAGTAGGCTGTGGCAGCATAAGAGAAAATGGCTGGAAAGTGACAGTGACAGTCAGAAGGCTGAATGCAAGTTATGCAAAGCAACAGCATGCAAACTAAATTAAAGCAAAGCAAAGATCCTCTCACCTGCCCCTGTATACCATAATACACTGCACTAGGTTTTTTAAAGGGTTACACAAGGGTTGTTTAAGGTTTTTCAGCCAGTGGCCTCTTTAACTGTTAATCAATACATGGACCTTCTCACAGATGTATTTTATAAAAACCTGTACAAATAGCTTCTTTTTCAGATTTGTACACTAATATTCTGGCTATTGATTAAATCTGTAGAGCATTTATTTGTGATTTTCTGCTAACAGAACACCAAGTTCTGGTCAGAGTTGACTTATGTATTGTATACATGTTTCTGAGTACACTAAAAATAATAGGTTGTTATTTTCATCACCGTGACCAAAAAAGAATTATATGGCCATGTTTCACATATAACTTTGAGAATTACTGCTCTAAATTACCATGCCGTTTTTTTCCTGATTAAAGATAAAAACACAAAATAATCAAAAGCCCCATCTACTGGTGAAAACACCTAAACTCCCCCTTTTCTCCACTTATTTTGTGAACACTGAGGCAGATGGTTCTGCTTAGAATGTTATGCGGCATAGCGCGCTAAATTAAAAGGCTGCAATAAAAAGACTTGACTGAGTTTTTCCTCAAGGCTGATTTGAATGAGGTGAGGCTTGGAGGTGCCTCTGTGGTAGGTTGAGAGCCAGAGCCTGGAACTTTGCCACCTGGCCCTCATTTCCAAACACACTCTCTTTTTTCATCTCTGAGTGTGTGTGGCTGTGTCTGCTAATGATGGCAGACAAAGCTTCAAGGGAACAAGGTGTGTTGACTCAAAACTTTTTCCATGTCTAACAAGTCAATGAAACTTCACCTTCTAAAGGTTCTTCAGTTGTATTAACTGCTTAACTCACTTTCATGACAGCATCTGGTGGAAGTGGTATGGAGGCATTCTCTTTCCAGTTGATCCCTGACAGGAAACTATGATAGTCTATCTTCTCCGACTCATTCTCAAATCTGAATATCAACATGAGGACAAAAATTACATTTTTCAGTATAAAGCTGATTTAAACGTTTAAATAAAAAGTAAAATATAACTACTTACTTGAGCAGAAGGGCTCTCAGAAGGTCATCATCCAATGGCAAGCGGAAGGATTTACAGATGGTCCAAGCCTCTTTGGTGGAAAGATGCCCACTTCTACAACATAACAATTACAGCAATTGGGCAAAAAAGCTTAACAAAGATACCTAAGTGAGGTGTGAGTCTACTCTTGCTTTACCTGTAAAGAGTGAATGAGAAATATCCAGAAACAGACAATCATAGCTTCTTAAATCATTCGAAAAATGTCACATAACTACAATTTCCAAAAAGACACACATGCACGTTAATCCATCTGTGTTAGAAGTCATCTCTTTGCTACACGGCACAAGTCTAGGGAGATCATCTGGTTCCAATGCTTCACTTGTAGCGCTGGAACTAATCACAACTCCTGAATGTGGAGCCGCAGGGTCTGCAGACTGACGCTGCCCTACCTCAGGCTTTGCGTTTGTGTTCAGCCTCAGTGCCTGGTTGACCATGATTTTTAATATAAATGCACAGACATGCTTGATTCGGTATCAAAATATGCATCCATGGAACACCCTGCGACATTTATATGTTCTTGTGATTATATTGATCATTTTCTCATTATGTGGGGTGGAAAATAATAGTTTGAGTAAAGCATGCTTTAGAACTGAACCAAGGGCCATGCTCCATCTCCTGGGTGTTGATGTAAAATGCAGAGATGTGTAACCTAGCTCCTGTTATACCTGTCTCTGTCCTCGTGTGTGAAAGCTCGCAGCATGTCGGCGAAACTCTCAAACTGTTTCTTCCTCAGGTGATCCTGAGTGATGGCCAGCAAGAGGCCTACATCCAGCTCAGACTGCTCTCTCACCGAGTAGGTACGGCCTAACATCATGATCTCATGCTCTGACAGCTGACCGTCCATATCTGCCAACAGAGACCTGTAGGGACACACGGGCATTCAGCTGCTCAATCACATGGAGTGGTATCTGACAAGAAATCCATAGAGAATATGCTGTTTTCACTTGTGTGGATTAGTGAAAACATAGACACATGCAGTCTGTGGAGCAAGATGGATTGGACCAGAGGGTGTGAGAACTCTTTCTGATGTTTTAGAAATGTGCATGCCCTGCATACTTGTTTAGGTGATTCAAGTACAAATTCTGTATTGGCTCCATACCTGAAAGACTCATAAGGAATGAAGCCAGTGTTGCCAGAGTCACTTAATGCCAGGAACTGTTTGATTTCCTTTTGCTTTTCTTCAGGAATTGACTTTAACTTGCTCAAAATCGTGCCAATGTTGGCCATGGGGAACTATGGAAGAATAAAAACAAAGCACATTTGTGAATAACAACAATTAAAGTATATTTCTCATTTGCAACATACTATAGAGTAAAATGTAATGTAAATGTAAATTATGTAAACTAAGACTGAATAAGAATAAGCATTATGTGTGTGTGCATTACCTCTTCTGCATGCTGTTCCATGTAGTTGAAAGCATACTCATCAGCATTCACTAATTGGAAAAGCTGGTTGTTTATACTGAGTCTGGCTCCCACATACAAGTCCTGAGCTTTGTAGTACTCGGACATCTCACTCTTAAAGAGCTCCTGTCCTGGCTTCTTCACACGGCTTCTCTGGAGGAATTTACCCCCAATAATTCCTTTTGTAAATATGCGCACATTTGAATCAATTTATTCTGTAACTGCATTAGGAAATCCACAACTTGCAAAATGATTCCAAAATGCAACAGATTTCATTACATTTAGGATTCTTCTTCCAAATGGACAACATTTCCATGAAATGTGTTTAGATTTAATCGAGGTATGTGCAAGCAGTACAATACTTTTATCGAAAAAACAAATATAAATAAAAAATATTGCTGAATTACTTGGACAAATTAATGGATGTATAGCAAAATGTACAGTCAAAAATATCAGTATTGTTGGTAAATTAATGGTGCAATAAATGGTTAAGCTTCATTATATATATATGTATACATACATATAACCTACATACTGTATAACCACTGTTAGAGTCTGAAATATCGAAATATCTGTTGTTGGCCAAATTGATGCGAAGCTTGTTAAGAAAACATTGGTTATGACATGTACTTTTGCATTCTACATTATCATCATGCAGAAATGTATGTTTGCCTGTAATGAGTTTATACGTAATTAATACATATATTGTAGTACAATATATGTACAAGTATCATTTACATAGACAAAACAATGTTTTTAAGTTCTTCTCTTGTCTTGAAATGTTGAGACATTTTAAAAAGAGAATGTAGGCAATCAGTGACAATAAGATGTGGAAGATGGGAACATGCCTGAGTTCCTCTGAGTGGGTTCAAACACTACTATAGTGTCATCGCTTAGGTAGAAGCAGATGATGAATGTGCGGTCCTTGTCAGTAGGGTTGTCTGTCAGCATCTTGCCCACAAATCTTAGTATGTGGCTCACCAGTCCCTGTCTGTCAAAGGTAAGGTAAAAGGGAATATAACTTGTTCAATTACATTACCATCAACACACAAAATATATAACTAATCTTGCATTTGGGATAATATTATAAACAATAATGCAAATTAGGATAATGTTAGTAATGTTGGCCATAAACTGGAACAAAACAAACTAGTTGTAATAAAACTTTATGCACACTCAGTATATAACGAATTCCAGCACCAGTGTCTAAATGCTTAATAGTAGTATAGTAGTACAGACAAGAGACCATCCATCACTACACACATTCAGACTGAGTGACACAAGTAGAAGAAACAGGTAACTTAACTTTTGGTAAGTTTTAATATTCATTTCGTTAAAAGAAGAAAAGAAGACATAAAATGATGTGTTCAGCATGTCTTGAGGGAACTTAGTTCAGAAAGCATGTGGTTACAGTACCTGTCTTTTTCCATTAGCTTTCTGAAGTCTTTCTGAGGGGGTTTGGGCATCAGCCTTTGGCAGGAGCGAAGGGAATCCTCCTCCGATCCAAAGCCAGTGTAAGGAGGGAACTGGACAACTGCTTTAGCTGGTGGTGGGAACTTATATTCTATCGGAGTGAAGTCCTCTACACACACACACACACACACACACACACACACACACACACACACACATGTTTTTTTCATGGTTGCCTCTCTGCATTGCTCGTCATCAGTATTGACATGAGAAGGTTAGAAATCTGTTTTCATTTTCAACAGTACGTCATTAGGTTAAGTTAAATAATTTCTTGTCATCACAACCGAACAACACTGACATCTGTACTCAATACTGACATCATGTGGTCACAATCACATTAAACAATCCTGACCCAGTGCAGTCAGGTCACCCAGGGTAAGTATGGTGCAGTCCTACTTTTACTTTTTTCACTTAAACTCATACTGATTACATGTTGAATGTTTTTCACAGTTCTGTGACTTACCGATGCCATATTTGGAACGATAGTACTCTTTGGTGAAGTTGTCACAGTCACAAATCCTCACTTTGCGGCCCCAGACGTTAATGACCTCTCCTATGGTCAGGTCACAATCTTTGTAGAACTCCTCATATACAGCACCAGTCTGAGACCATACACAAACACAAGAACAGTTTCATATCCTGACTTTTCCAAATTTCTAACCAACTCACCTAACGAATAACCATCCTTGAGAAATGGAACAAAGACCACATTTTTCGTTTAATGATTTAAAGATTTAATCTAAGTATATTAAAAATAGTTTGCACACTACTCCCATTCTTTCACTCCTTTATAACTCACTTTGCGGCTGTCCAAAATGTAGCGACCCCCATGTCCCACTGGCCCTAATGTATTAAGGACAGTACGGTCTGTTATTTCTCCAGGCAGGCGTTTGGGAGTAGAAGCATGCTGTTCAGGAAAGGCAAGAGAAAATAACTGCAATCTGTCTTGATAAATTGGATGAAGAATTCTGATAATTAAAATGTATCTTAAAGGCTATTATTTTCTAACCATCTCATTTACAAAAATGTTATCATTGACATTTAGAGCCATATAGTACTAGATTTTCAGACTTCCAGACAGCATGACAAGATAAGTTAAGGACAAAAGCTAACATAGCAATGTGATAAAGTTTCATTCAACATTGTTTCAAAAGAGATTTCCAGAACAGAGAGAGATAAAATGCTTCGGGGAGTCTTATGTTGTGTCAGACTTGTCGGTCAAAATGAGTGCAAGGCATAAGTGATGGAGAAGCTCATCCAAGCAGAAGACAAAACAAAGACAGTGGAAGTGGTTAAAAGTGCTGTGTTCTCTCTTTTGCTCCAGTAACGATGGATGTTACTGCACACTGGCTTGTATTTTTGTGGTCTAATTAAGGAAATCACAGGGTTGTATGTCAATAGTGAATTCTTCTCTCAGTAATGATTTAGATGGCTTTGGCCGAATGCAAAAACTGTGGAAAGTAGCTCCATCACTATTGGACAAGAGCAGCAGACTACTGGCAACAATCTGTGCTGGATTTTAACAGAACAAATGGGATGCTATAACATTGCCTTTGCTGTTACCACATTTGTAAAAATGTTTACATCGGTAGAAGTATTTCAAAAACAATACTAAAAAAAACCCTGAGTATTCATACATGAATACAAAGATGTTTTTTTTTTTTTTTTTTTTTACAAGTAAACCATTACATCTGAGATCTTGCTACACACCTTGGGAAGCTTGCTCCTGTGTAAAAAATTAGGAGTGGTATCTCGGCCAGAGTTTGCATATCTGACTTCTAGTATTTCTATGGTGTCATCTGCCAAGAAGTAGTGCAGGATCAGTTCTCTTTGGTCTCCAAAGACACTTTGGGTATCATCCCAGTAGCAATAAAAACGCAGAACATTGCGGTCATGGTCAAGGAACTGCTTTAAGGTATCCTGCCTCTCATACGGGCGCAGTGGCTTCATGCTGTCCTCCAGCTGTGAAAGTAAACACACAGGAGAACACACTGCTAATATTCCATTTCAGGAAACAAACAGCTGAGACACAGCCACATGCTTACCTCCTGACGGAGTTTTGTGTAGGGGTCTGATGGTGTTGCACAAGGGGCATTGAGACGCACACCCATTTTCCTCAGGAAGTTGTTTGTGAAAGGGTCACAATCTGTTATAATAAAGGTCCTGGAGTAGAAAACCATCTCCTGGTTGATATTAAAGTGGTGCAAATTGTAAAATTTGTCATCCTTAGGAGCTGGGAGAGGAATGCGATGGCGGTGAATAAATGTTCCTGTGTGGAGAGACAGAACTGTTTAACCACATGTGGATTATTCAGGTTTGTCAATGATTTGTCATTTGAAGGAGTTACCTTGTGGAATGCCACTATTTTTTTGCTCCGGCTCCACAACCTGTATGGTGTCGTCTTCCAAGTAGAAATAAATCTTACATTTTCGAATCCTGTAACTTTCCTCTCTGCTCTGAGGAACAACTTCTTGGAAATATGCATTGAAACAAAGAACCTAAAGCAACAGAAGGATGAATTAAAGATAGCAGCACACTTTTCTACCCTTTTCTGAGATATTGAAGAATTGGTATATTTGTAACTTTTCTTTTCAAACCTGCTTGTCAAATGCTACCCAGGAAGGTGCCTCACTGCCCTCTCCTCTCGGAAATACTGAGTATTTAGGTTGCGCACTTTGGCCCAAGAGCAGTTCTCCTCCAATCCCAGGTTTCTCTGCTCCCACCATCATTTGTACACCATTAAAGTAATCAAAATGCTGAGACTTGTGAAACTTTTCTTTTCCCAGCTAAAGAAGAGACCGTGTTGAATGAAGAATTTTAAGCAGGGTTTCAATACACTACCATTTGCAATACAAAGATATCAAATTACCATTTGCAAAAATAAAGCATACAAAGATACATCCTGTATAATAGTGTGCTTCCAACATTGTGCCAATGGTTTGAGGAAGAACAACATATTGTGTGATGCTCAGGTGTTCACAATCTTTTAGCCATATAATGTGTAACATTATGATCAACAATTCTGTGCAAAAAAATTCTATTATATACCTTCATTTTTCATGCAAATTGATCCTTATTTAAGGATTTCTACATTATTTCAGTTAAAAAAAGCAACACATTAGATTTCCAAACATGACGACATGGCTACTGATTTTTAAAACAAACAAACAAACAAACAAACAAAAAAAACCAAAGGGTTGTCACACCAAACATCGACATGGTTCAGTTTGTTGTGTAGTTTAACACTTTATATAAATTATAATTAAAATATGAGATCATTTAAAGACATAGAACAGTCATCTTGTCAAATCCAACCAGTTCCAGTTATTTCAAGCAATACAGATCAGCTGGATTATTGTAATTAGCTTATTTTAATTCAACTGGAAACAGATGTTATGTCTGAACTTACATTTCTGTTGAATGAAAATCCAGGTAACTTCGGTAAAGACATAATTCGGTGATATTAAAAGTCGGCAGAAAACTAATAACTGCTTGCTTGGATACAGCTCACGTCGTCATAGCGACGCTTAGTTTGCAGTTGCCAGGAGATGCAGCCCACGTGACTTACGGTCCTTCATCAGCTCCGCCTGAATTGTCGAGAACATACAAACATGGCGTCCGCTGAACACTTTATTAAGTCGGTATATGTATTTTTATGCAGTTTGCGCATCATTTACCTGCAGCACCTTATTGATATTAAGGCATAATCCATCCTTCGTCTCATTGCAGTAGAAAAATGGTGTACTTTTTTTGTTGTTGTTGTTTGTTTGTCATTTTTGTCTGGTTCCTCAAAGCATAAAAATTAAATCAAGATAAATCATTTATTTCTCCCTTTAATGTGTTAAATAAAAACAAACTTCTTTTGTTTTTTTTTCAGAAAAGGGGAGAATAATATAAAACCACCAGTAACCTGGCTGTAAAACTGTGTGAACTTTTTGAACTCATGTTTATGTTAATTATGTTGCTGTTAATTATAAGCCACGTGTCATCGGTGAAGTGGTTGTGATTAAAGGCAAATAAAGATCAGTTGTTTCTATAAGATTTTCTTGACATTTATTTGAGTTGATTCGAACACATGGCTCATAAAAAGCTTACACGTACTTGATCTCATTGTCAAATGGTATTGATCAGGAGAGGAATACAAAAGAAGTTCAAAATGATTAGATGTACCATGGAGCACTGGGACGGCAAGCAAGTG
The DNA here is from genome assembly GCF_022655615.1 of Tachysurus fulvidraco. Classification (NCBI taxonomy): domain Eukaryota; kingdom Metazoa; phylum Chordata; class Actinopteri; order Siluriformes; family Bagridae; genus Tachysurus; species Tachysurus fulvidraco. Next base: position 17,321,208 of record NC_062523.1, on the reverse strand, counting down.
GAGAAAAATGGGCACAAGAGAGATATTACCACTCCTTGCATGTAACAACCATCTCTGATAAAACTTGGTTTGACATAAAGCCATTCGCATAAAGAAAAATTGTCCTAAATTGCCAAAACTGTGTGGCAAAATTTGTTAAGGTCTGATGAGACTAAGGTAGAACCTTTCGCAAATAATTCTAAAAAAACTATATATAAGAACAAGGCATAATTATCACCCGAACTCCATCCCATAATGAAGCATGGTGGTGGCAGCCTCATGTTTATGGGGCTGCTTCATTTCAGCTGGCACTGGGCCCTGGAACAGATAGCTCCAATTACCAATCTAAGTTTCCTGTTAGGTGATGATGAAGATATTCAGGCACAACAATTATACAAATCCCAATTCCAAGTCAACAAATGAATGGCTTCAAAGGAAGAAGATGGAGCTTGAATGAGCCAGTCAGAGCTCAGGTCTAAATCCCATCGAAAACCTGTGAAAGCAGGTAGCATTCTCTTCACATTCTGGCCATGGAACATTTCCATGTTCTCAACAACTGCCATTTAACCATTATTATGAAGCTGTACAAACTAGAAGTAGAATAATACATTAGGTAAAAATAATTTATAAAAATTAAAATAAAGCAAAAACATATCAATTCATGCAAAAACAAAAAAACACTTCACATGAGGACTTTACATACCAAATTGGGTAATGAAGATCCTTTTCACATAACGATGCTGTATGACTACATGCATATTTTATTAAAAACAAATACTTATTTACTTAAACCATTCCAAAAATAGTGTCAAATTTTCAGCATGCACCGAAAATGCAGTGGTTAACACAAGGGTGGCCTAAAATAATGGTACTTGTGAGGAAGAGGGCTTTATGAGATTTAAATGACATGCAAATTCATTGAAATACATATGCACACCTCCTAAAAACACCAATCGGAAAACTTTTCTTAAATGGTGTCGTATGGAAACAATGCTCAGTTGATGAAGTTATGCTATTCACATATAAAGCACAAATCATTTTTCAGCATTAGTGTAACTTTTATGTTATCACGCATACAATTCACACAATTGGCACATAGTGTGTATGAATTAAATACATCAGAAAAGAATAAAAAAACACTGTGAAACAAAGACATACATAATCACTGCACAGTTCTAAAAGCAGTTAAATACGCAAACAATTCTTTATTCTTTAATACAGCACAGTTCAACTCAGGCCTACAACATAACATGTATCACAAACAGCCCTGGTCCAGTGTTCCCTTTTCTACCTTATCAACAAGTCTTCAAGACAAAATGGCTCATACCACAGCAGTCATTATTTACAAGATGTGAATCTTTTTCTTTCGTAGACATGACGATAGCTGAAAAGCCAAACTAAACTTCCCCAGTTCTGCCTTAAACCAAGCAACACTGCACACTTTCTTAGGTTCTCTGGAATAAAGCAATGCAATAAAAAATACAGCATAGAATATCTCTAGGTAAGGAGTGTCCATTTGTAAAGCAGGTCCAGTGATTCAAGATGCCAGACCCAGCAGAAATCCTCCAAGAAACCCACTTGAAATGACTATATTCCTCTTCACAAATTCTGTAGACTACAAAACAATAAGAACAATTAAGATAAAAATATCTGCTTTTCTGCAGCTGATATTGATGATAAAAATATGAAAATATCAATTTTGATGTTCTACCTGCTAAATGTGACAATATACAAATAATTGTATAAATTGTAACTATAAAAATAATCGTACTTTTAGTTCGCAGGTCTCTCCTTAATGTATAAAGCAACGGTGTACACATGAACATTTGTACCAAGATTTTACTTCAATTTTGAGCAACTTTTAAAACATTTCCATCATTAAAATAATCATTCTAAATGTAAAAATATTACCAGATGATGTTCTATGCAGAAGCAATGCTAGGTCTTTTTTTTTTTTGGAAATTAATATGAGTTCCCAGTTCTGTATACCTCTTCGATAAATGAATTCAGCTCTGGTGCTGCTTTGTCGGCCTTCTTCTTCAAATGCTTTTTTGCTTTATTAACATCCTTCTTTACTTTCTTCCAGTCCACCTGCACATACCCGCTGTGATTGGCAATCTGAAATGAAAATCAAGATTGTTTATGGACTGTTATTCAGCATAGCAATATAAAGTTCAAATGTTCACATGAAGGTGATAGGCGTTCACTCTGTCAAGGATTTCAAAACTGCAGATATTAAATTTTATGCAGAATTGGGTCAAGACCTGCTGTGTAACAGCACCAAAATACTGCAATCAGCTAAAGATCTCTTCGATTCACGTGTATCAAACATAAGTGCAGCTTTCACAGAAATTAATTACATGTATCTTCACTTATAGGAGGTTAAAAGAATAATCATGTTCCTGCAATTTCTCCATTTCAAGTTTCATCACAAATTTTGAAAAAAGCTGCAGGAAAATCAAAAATTTTTTGGTGCATCAATCACAAAAAAAAAACCTCTGCAAAATCCTTGAGGATTTAAAATGTGTGAAGTCACTCTTACTTGTAACAAAAGGAATCCTCCACCAACTGCAGTTGCGGCAATTTTCCCAACTTTCTGAAATAGATAACCAGCACACCTAGGATACAAAAAATAATACACAAAATGTACTTTCAGGACAGAGGATGTACTTTCTACACCAATTAAAGAAGTATGGTCTGCCACAGTAGCTGTTGATGCTGTTCTACAATGCAGTCATTGAATCTGTCCTGTGCACATCCATCACCATCTGGTTTGGTGCAGCAACAAAACAGGACAGAAACAGACTGCAACGCACGGTTAAAACAGCAGAAAAAAATAATTGGTGCACCCCTGCCCACTCCCCAGGACTCGTACAATAAAAGAACCAGAAACAGGGAAAATCACCACTGACCCTTCGCACCCTGGACAAAACCTCTTTTAGCTCCTCCCCTCTGGCAGGCGCTACAGAACTTTATTTACCAAAACTGCCAGACACAAGAACAGCTCACCATCATTATATTCCCTTCTTTATATCTATAAGTACTGCATTATCAGAACTGTCAGTCATCACATCATCTGTATATGTTACACACACTACTGTATATTGTACAAAAGCATAATATTGCACAATATTGTTATTTGCACTACCATGCACTTCTCACAGTTTATTTACATAACTGATCAGTCATATATTCTGTTATTCCTATTAAATACTCATACTGTCTTTATTGTATCACATCGTCTGTATTGTCTTGTATATAGTAGTACAGTGTTATTTATGTCTATACTTTTCAGAATCACAAACAACTGGAACCAAATTCCTTGTGTGTCAACACACTTGGCCAATAAACCCGATTTTGACTCTGATTTGGATAAAAATCTCCAGAGAATCATGAGAGAAATGATAAGTTCATGTATTTGAAGACATTTAACTTTGATCTTTACCATCCTGTCACACCACCCATCATGATCTGTGTGGCGACTGAATACTTTTCAGCAATGGGTCCTGTGTTGCTCCCAAAAACTCGACACCACCACTGATGTCGTCGTGCATATTCAGTGATGTCCACAACCTCGTACAACTCATCCTCACTGTCAGCTTCTGTGTATGGTTTAAATAAGATTAGATATACCTTTATTCGTCCCACAATGCAAATATATAAAAAGAATAGAGACATAATATAATACAAAGTATATACAAAACATAATGTATAAAAAGAGACCACGAGTAAGTAGTTACACTAACAGACATATTGCACAAAATTTCTGATATTGCACATGTTTAAAATACTTTGTTATTGTTTATATTATTGTTAAATAACATTTCAGACCTCCACCTATGAACGAACTGTTAAGTTTTAAGCATCGTGCAAGTGAAGCTTTCGCCATCACCACCATTAGACTGCACAGTATCCCTGTTGTATTGTCTGCTTTTCTGGAATAACAGACAATTTGAAACTCCAATTGCAATTACATTAAAGACCAAAATCCTGATAGTACCTCATCTATACAATATCTATCTTGGTGTTGAGCATAAATGGCAAAGATAATCAGAATGCATACGACAAAATACAATGCTATCGATTTTACACTCGGAGATATTGATCCATTCTATAGAGTAACAAAAATTAGTACAAAATCAAAGCTAATATGAGGTGATTGATGCTAACTCTTAATATGACACAGCGTTTATAATGACTATTTTTTTTCTGTAAATAACGACACCGGTTATAACCGACCAAGCTTATTTAATCTAGACATGCTCTACGTTTAATGGTACCATTTGTGATTTACCTCCTCCACGATCCGCCATTTTACAAAAGCTACAACACTGTTGACAATAGTTACGTCTCACAATGCGCATGCGCAGTGCGTTACCGAATCACGGAAGTGATTCCTTCCCCATATGCCCAGTGCTAAGCTTTTAGCAAAGAGTGATGATAGACATTGATGATGAATCATAACATCGCAAACCCAAATTTTTAAGCATCTCAATGCAGAAGATTCATAACACAATTTGTGACCAAATCTCCAACTGCATATACTTATATAATTGAAATACAGAATTGATTTGGAATTGTAAAAAGTAAACATTTAGGAATATACAATCAAAGGCCTATACGTAATAGAAATCAAATAGAAATAGTCTAGTTTACAAGCACTGCAATGAGTTATAAGTTAAAGAAATAAACATACTGTATATGCATCATATGGTATTGGATTGTACCAAGTAAAAAAAGGGGGGGGGGCGATTGTTGTTATAACATGGCATTTTAAACTTTGAACTTATACATGTGTGTAAACAGGTCTGCCATTGCAATGCTATGGGTTCATATAAATTCCAGCTTTTATTGTGTTTGCAGTGACAATCAAAATCAAACGCACCTCTTACAGTATCAAACACTTCTTACATTGTGTTTGATATTATAGCTCAAACACAGCAAACTATGGCATTATGAAACACTTTAACTTAATGGGGCACTTGCTAGAATGTCATGGCAGATTTTTTTTATTTATTTTATTTTGTGCAAACCGTAGAGCTGTGTGGTTGAGACGCCTTGTGCAGCATGGGCCAAAATGTGCACAATTTGACATGGTTTAACTTCCACATGCACATTTATGTGTATATAATACAATATCTACTGTGTGCTCCATCAGCCATGGGCAGCTTTATAGCCCACTTACAGGTTGGGTGGCTATTAATAAGAGCTCTGAATGACATAATATGATGAAAGCATCTAGGATGATTGGTATGCATAGTTTTTTATACAACATTTACATGAAATATTTACTTACTTTGACAGATTTATAGGAAAATAGGAAATACAGTCATAGGAGACATGCAAAAAGTGCAGTCACAACAGTCATGTCAAGATTTGTATATATGTGTGTATGTATGTGTACATAGGTTTTAAAGGCATACATATTGTGCACAAAAAATAAAATGTAATATAAAATGTTAGTGTTAAATGGAAAATAAAAAAATGATTCTCACTGTAGAATGATATTGTACATAAACTGTGAGACACCTCAGACATGAAGAACAAGCATCAAAGCTGTAAAAGCTAAATGTTTAGGTTTATTTCATTTTTTGTGTCTGTTTCTATTTATAGATGTTTATAGTTTTTATTTAACGTACAACGTTAAAACACATTCCTTGTATGTGCAAACATACCCTATTTGATTCTAAATCTGCTTCTGAAAAAAAAACCGCATGACTTTCGGGTGAAAAAAGCTTCAATTCGTTTATTAAAAGCGGAACTGGCAACCGTGGCCATTACGCCTATCTCTATCTTTGCATACCTTTGTCAGTGTGAACGGACAGCTGTTTTAACCAATGAGATGTCCCAAGACTGTTTGACGCAATCACAATAGCGATGTATCGACCAATCGAGGTGGACGAACATGTAGCGTAAAGTTGAGTCGTTTGTTATTTATCCTCCCCCTTTGAAAGTTTATGAAAAAGAGGGATCCCAAGACAAGGCCGGTCACGTGTTTATTGACGCGAGCACCGATTGGTTTAAACGACAAGAGAAGGCGTGGCCAAGGCGGCGGCGTGGGTTCGCTTGAGTGACACAATTATAACAAGTTGGAACTGGCGGCTGAAGGGGAAGTTTGTGATATTCGTTACATTGACACTTAACGGAAAAACAAAAATCAGCATTGTTGTTTGATTTGAATAATTCGCTATCGGAAAAAGCGACAGTGGAAGACAATGTGAAAAGAGGGCTGTTTTGAGGAGTCTTTTCCTGGACGGATTTTTTTTTTGCATCTGCTCGTTTTGCGTCAAAGAGGTGCTGCGAGGAGACGGCAAGCTGCTACATTAATCCGGTGGCGTGGCTCTGCTGCTTCTTTTTGACTCTTCCATGAAATCGTGGGGAGTGTCAGTGGCCTCTGCAGCCTGCACCGCCGCCACCGCTGCTGCTGCTGCTCGGAGTCTCGGCGATGATGATGAGGAAAAGAAAATGGCGGCGCGGAAACCGAGTGAAAGCGAAGAGGACTTTCCAAAGCTCACAGCTGAAGAGAGGGAATGCTTAGCTGGCGTTGACAGGTTAGATAAATCTCTCGTTCGTATTAGTTTTAATCGTTGTTTATAAAAAGCGATCCGTTCCCGTGCAGAAGTCGTTAAAAAACCAACTGAAGTAAGAGAACCGCCTCTGTGTTGTCCTTTTGCTTTTGCAGTTCACTGTTTGGATTTCCGAGGCTTCATGAAGATGGCGCCAGAACGAAGGCCTTGCTGTTAAAGGTAATGTTAGCTATGCACACACAAGGACCTGAAACTGGCCCTCAGCTTTTTAACACATGTTTGTTTCACCCCACACACACTTATTTCAGTTTACACGCCAAAAACATCGCTTAAAACGATCGATATAGTTGTGTTTAATATCGGCATATTTTTTTCCTGCGCGACACTTTTTTTTCAGGGGTCGTACTTGTGATTATTGTAGTTTACGAGCTGGTCAACAGCATTTAGCGTTCGCCATATTACATAAACCAGCACTCAGTAAGTTAGTGAATTGCTGATTGATGCCGACTGACGTTTATAAAGAGAAATGTTTGTGCTGCGATGTCACTTTGCTTTCTCTTAGCTAGTTGTGTCGCTTTGTTAAGTGCTGATAGCATGTGGTGGGCGCCAGGGGTTTTAGCCACATATTAATCAGTTAACTAGCTAGCTTCGCATTGTTGCTTTTGTTCTGAATCGTGCTATTTAACTAGTATTAGGTTAATAACGATATGTTAGATGAACTTCTTGTTAGTTAGTGTACACGGTTTATGTGCAGGTTAGGACGGACTCGCTAACCAACTAAACCTGGTCAGTTTGCTAGCTAACAAGCGGTTTTAACCAAGAGATATGCGGTGTTATTGTAAGCTGTATATAAAACTACCCAAAAGCTTCCTCTACCACGCACACAGTACATCTCGTATAGATTTTAGTGTTAGTTTTTGGCATGTTAGACCGCTCCCTTTTTGGGATTACTTCGATAACTACCCTGTTTAGCTGGATGCTAGCTCAGTATTTGAATGCGCCATATTACGTGTTTTTGTGCAGGGTGGCGTTAAGTTAACGCTTTCAAAATAAACGAACGTGGACATTTTTCATGAGGTAGCCATACAAATACTGTTAGCTAGTCAACTGTTCAGGGATTACACTCCTAAACACTTGCTTATTATTCGGGTATCATCATGAAAACTGAATATTATCTGTGAATCCAAGCCCTTGTTTGTTTAGTGAGCTGGCACTCGGGCTTTCCACTTCAGAGGCTTTACAACTAAATGGATCTACATGACCGTATTGTAGAAGCAAACAGCCATATTTTGGGAAAACTGGCGTGTTTTATTTATTTATTTATTTTTGTTGTTTTTTTCTTGCTTTTCTCCCCATGGGAAAAGCCTGGCCTCATACATTGATGTAACACACAATTGTCAGCATGGTTTTAAATATAATCTTATTTCTTCCCTCTATTTAATTTCACCAGGCTAGTATGAGACTCGTCTCATTTATGGAGGCCTGCCAGCTTGGATAGCTTGGTTTAAAAAAAAAAAAACCTTGCAATTATAATAGTGCATATGTCTGTACAAAAGCTCTATGACCTGCAGATTTCCATTCATGTATGGTATTTGGTGCCTTGCTTATACAATGCTATATAAACGTTATGCAGTCTTCATAAAGATTAGAGGTGCTGCAGTTTTACACGTCCATGATATGGTCTTCATAAAGGGTTACAACTGACCATGTTTATAAATTTGTTATATGAAAATGTTCATATAACATAGATCATACGGCTTTGTTCTGCATTATAAGATGTTTATTAAGTGTGTTTATCTATCTATCTATCTATCTATCTATCTATCTATCTATCTATCTATCTATATAGTGTGTGATATACTAATACATTTTATGTCTGTACACCCACACATACATGGGTGTTTATATGTTTGCACTTGGAGGTTGGTTTCCACGCTAAAACATTCTATGGTACTACAGACACTTCAAACACAAGTTGTGCATTATAATAAGTAGGTCACATGATTTTCGCATTTATGCAGGTTGTACCTGTGTGAGGAACTCTGTTGCCTTAAACCCCTTTAAGCATTACTTTTCTGACAAGTCTTTGACCCTGCATCACCATCTGATACTAATCTAGTCTTTATAGTGCTTTAGACAGATTTTTGTAAACAATTTTTTATTGCCATTATTCTTTCATATTTTTTCATTATGATCCAAGTATGATAGTGAAATACATTAAATTTACATTTTTTTTATTCTTTTTTTTTTTTTTTTTTTTTTTTTTAAATTCCATGGTAAATTGACCATCTGAGCGTTCACTCTCACCAATATACACAGATAGTTTTAAATGTTTTGTGCGTCACTGTATCTCTGTCCTTTGACTCAGTTTAGCTCTTGTGGGTCAGGTAAGCAACTTGCACCTACAGATACCCTGCCCATAGCCCTATTAACATGCCTTGTTTGGCTCATTTCCTGCACTAGCATTGATTTAGGACTAAACTGCTTTCTCACTGCAATCCACCTGTGCTAAAGCTTACTTGAAAATGGACATGGCCTACTTCATTTGGAAGCTCTTTGGCTAGTTTCTTTGAATGATCACTGTGATCTCATAATTGAACGAAATGTCTTTTTTCTCTCTCTCGTATTTGTGGTAACCGGTCTTTAGCTTCATTCCCTGTAATGTAGCATTTTGGTTAAAGGCCAGTGTGAACCACTAGATTTGTGAGGCCTGCTTGCATACCAAGGTGGTGTGAATTTGGTTTCTTGAGAGTATCATATACAGTGATGATTATGGTGCAGTATAAGTAGTAAATCTCAGCTCTTTATTCATCTAAGCTTAGTAAACTGGTAATCAGGTTCTGCTTATTTCACAGGTGGCATTGAAATGATTGCTCACTGCATGATAGGATGTGGGTAAGTGGGCATCAGTTATCTGGAGCATAGCTCAGAACAGTACAGGGTCTTTTGTGCATGCAGATTTGTCCCTTTACATTAAAGGTGGAATGCCTAAGTGTGTACACACAGCTGGTTTGTGCGTCCCGTTGTTTGCATATTCGCTTGCATATATTGTGTAAATCTGGTGGATTAAACATCCACTAGATGGCACGTCAGAGGCAAAAAATCTCTCTTCATCTGTTTTCCAAGAAGTGCTGTAATATGTAACGATTTTGTTCACATCCATGTTAAACACACTGACGAACTCCATTTCTTCCATCGTTTTGTTTGTGCTCAATGACGATCTTGAGTTATTAGCCAGGAGAATTTTAGCCAGGCCAAAACATTGTCAGTTGCGGACTTGGTGTCGCATGACATTTTACTGCCTCTACTGTTTATATCGGTATTGTACACACAACGCATCAAACAACAACAAGATACACACAGCAGTCATATTGTGTATGCCTAGTTTACAGCAAGAATAAATCAGCCTTAGCACTGTGATTCAGCATCAATTAAGCAGTCAAAACTCCACATTGAGCATGAAGTTATCAAACTAGCTCTAAGTAAAGTGAGTTGTCTCTTTGTTGAAGTTGTGTATCTTTAAAGTGCAGATACACACAGTGCTTCTTTATTTATTTTTGTATCACATTTTTAGCTTTGTAAATCTATTTCAAATAATTCTGAAGATCACAGATGTATGCTAATATATGTTCACAATTTTATTGTTGACCACAGGCAATAGCTTGAAATGAGATGAAACTGCATAACCACGAAAGACGCTATATGGCTGAAAGTTTAGACACCATAACATCATATCCATATGTGGTTCTTCCCCAAATTTTGACACAAACTTGGAAGTTACCCTTCACTGGAACTAAGGCCCGAACCTGGGCCAGCACGACAATGCCCCTGTGCATAAAGCAAGTCTATGAAGGCCTGGCTTGTTAAGGATGGAGTGGAAGAACTTGAGTGGGGTTTGCCCTGAGCCCTGATCCAGGGCTTCAGGCAAACCAAAACACAAGTAGTGAATTCAAGACATCATATAAAGTGTTTGCATCATGCAAACAATTTATGGTGTCTTGAATTCATTAACCAGTCTCAGTACTTCATGGAATGGATTCCACAAGTTTTGGAAAAATTTCCTTTTGATTTTGGTCCATGCTGAAATGTCTGCATCACACAATAACTGCAGATTTTTCAGGTATACCTGCTGTGAATCTCCTGTTTTACCACATCTTGGGTGTGCTACAATTTTCAGGTCTGGTGACTAGGAATTCTACACGAAAAACAATGACACTGTCCTGTCTATTAAAAAAAAAAACAACGTTTGAGATGACTTGCTTTGTGACATGCTGCAATCATCATGCTAGAAGTAGCCATTAGAAGATGGTATATTGTGACAATGAAGCAATGCACACCATCAGCAACAATACTCATAGTCTGTGGCCTTCAGGTGATGATGGAATGGTATATGGAATGGTACATCACCAGATTGTACCAAGAATACATTCCCCACACCATTGTACCACCTCCACCAGCCTGGACAAGGCAAGTTGGGTCCATAGATTCATGAAGTGTTGAATTATGATCTTGCCATCTGTATGCCTCAGCAAAATATGAGGCTATGTTTTTCCAGTCAGCTGTCCAGTTTTGGTGAGCCTGTGCCCATTGCAGCCTCCGCTTTCGGTCTTTGGCTGACAGACATAAAATGTTGTCCTCTGCTGTTTCAGCTGGTTTCTGAGTTACTGTACTTTTTCTGTTAGCTCTAACCAGAGAATGACTATTCTTCCATTGACCTCTTTAATCAGCAAGGTGTTTCCACCCACAAAACTGTCATCTATTTGATGTTTAGTTCAGCAGTAGAAATACTCAGATCATTTCCCCATTCTGATGGTTGATGTAAACATTACATTAAACATCACATTACATTAAACTGCTGGATATCTGCATGATAAGTATTCATTGCACTGTTGCTACACAGTTGATTAAGTAGATAATTTCATGAAGGAGAACCATGACCATAGAGTCAGTGATTGGCTATTGATATGTTGGGCAAGCCTGTATGAGCTATTTTTTATCATCCGTGCACACAGTGTAGTGACATGAGAGGTTTAGTTAAATATTGCTGCAGGATGTTTAGTTGGTGTCATGAAATAATAATGCGTGTGTAGCCTTTAGCTACTTTATGGTCTCAGTTTCAATAAACTCTGCTATGGTTTGGTTTATTTCTGCTCTTTGCACAAGAAATGTTAGTTTGATTTTATGTTGAGAGATATATATATTAGTTTAGAACTCTTGAATTAAACCCAAATGAAAGAAAAATCTAAAATATATAGATTAGATGCAAGAGAAAAAGCAGCATAAATTGCCATAGACTACCTCCACCAGGACAGGGATTTTTTTAAAAGCTTTTTAGATTTGTAGTGAATATCCCTCGAAGAGGACAAGTATTCTTAAACTAGCAAAATAAATGCTTTTTTTTTTCCCCCAGCATATTTGAGTCACCAACTTTTTCCCATTTGCTGTTACCCATCTGTTTATGTGGTATTTTGCTTGGTCTAATGCTGTGGGGTTCTCAACATTTAAATGGTCAGCATATTGTTATGTTGAGAGCAAAATAAATTCTTTCTATGTTAACTGCGATTCTAGACAAGATATAATTTGATTCGAGTCTTCAATATGTGACTAAGTTTGTTCAGAAGCTGGCAGGCCTACCACCAATTGACTGATGATAAAGTAGAGTACTATTTTAATTAATTGGGTAAATCACCATGTCTGATTTACACATAAAAAAAACCAATTCTTTTTTTTTTTTTTTGCTCTTCATTTGTGTGTCCTTTTTTTCAATATAATCTATTTGAGTAATGGTCAATTTGGGATTGTTGTCTTAATTCAATTTAATGATTCTCTTTTAGCCAAGTGCATTCGATCTAAATCGTTTGAATAAAATTGATCAGTGCATTTATACACTAATTAATTCAGGCTTTATTAACAGAAAATGTGGTCAGAAGGTTTATTAATGCTTGTTAACAGCTCTTAAAACAAACTTAAATGGAATTAACTGTAGTCCTTGAACTGTAATACCATTAAAATAGACTTCAATTCCAACAACATATAACCTAAATATAAGCTAATTAACCATACCAAACAACTGAAGCTTTTGTTAGTTATGGTTGTACACAATCATTATTCATCTAAGCAGATTATAAACAAGATTCAATATTATTTAATGAAATCTTTGGTGTATCTGTATGACCTATTCATGTCTGGTCTGTGTGTAAATTTTAGTAACACATTATTGAATTATTCTGCATACAAAAAGATTCATATATATATAGGATTATAGGTTGTGGACCAGAGTCATTAAATGAACTTAAACCACAGCATGTTTTGCTGCCATTTAACCGATTAATGAATCAGAGGCAGGTTTATTCTAAGCGCATACACACCTGTTCAAGTGTTGTCCGGTTGAGTCATGCTGAAATGTCATAAAGCTGCAGCGTGTTTGCGTTTGTGTTTGAAATACCAAGTGATTTAAGGCTAGTGTATTCTTTCCACATTGAATATTACAGGAACAATGTCAGAAGAGACACTTGTACAAAATCTAAGGTACCTCCTCACTACACTACGCAGAAGTACTTTCCAATTATTATGGTAGAATAATTCATTTCTTTACATGGCTGTTCTCACAAACATAAACACCTGTGATTTTCCATTAGAATGTTTATGCCTTCTTATAAGTTCTTAGTCTGTGCAATTTTATAAACAACCATAGAATTTTCTGGTGTGAAATATTTTAGTTTGGCAGTTAATGACGTTTTTTTCCCCTCTTCTTTTCCCAGGCCATTCGCTGTTATGATGCCTACATATTGAAATCTGAAGGAAAAGTTGAACCTGAGGTTTTTTGCCAGTTAGGTCATTTTAACCTCTTACTAGACAATTACCCAAAAGGTGAGTCAAGAATGACTTGTGTTTAATTCCTTGTTTTCCATTTATTATCCTATCTAGGGTTCCAAAATTCCGGGAACTTTCAAGGCTGGAATATTTCCATGGAAATTAATGGGAATATATGGAAATAAACTGGGAATTAAAAAAGCATTATTTTGATTTAAAACAGCAAGATTTAATGCAATTTAAGTTGAATTTGAACCCTGCAAACACAGGCAATCCTTAATATTTTGGTTTGCAGTTACAGTAAAAAAAAAAAAAAAGGGTCGGTAGGTATGTATGTATGTATGTATGTATGTATGTGTGTGTGTATATATATATATATATATAGATATATATATCAAGTTTCAATGAAAAAAAAAAGTACAATTTTAGTGATGTGATTACGTAGGTATGAATTTAAACAAAGTAGCATATCGTGACGTCACTGCGTGAACCGTTGACTCGGACAGTGAATGAGAGTATGAGTCGAAGCGAACGCACAGGCCATAGTGTGACATCCAGTAAACACAGACGTTACAGGTTTTTATTTAAAAGAAAGAAAGTAGCCTTCGTTTGTATGTAGGCCTAGGTCATTTATATATTTAAAATACTTACTAAAATATAATTAATATTATTTATTGCTTTTGTATTAGTTTTTTGGAAAAAAAAATTGGTCGGTCTTAACGCAATTTTACAACCGGCAAGTCGGTCGGACTTAAAGCAAAAATAAAAAATTTATTGAGTTGGTCCTAAATTGACAGGGTCGGCCGGGTTACGGCAAACAAGAATATTTTTAAGGATGGCCTCACTTGCACACAGCACACTGCTTACTGGAGGGCCATTGAGGCCACACCCACTGCATGTACTTGCATTCTTCCATAACATGCACAGTAACACTTTATTTTAGGGTCATTTAACTACTTGCTCATTAGCATGAATATTAATAGAATATTGGCCATTTATTAGTACTTATTAAGCACATATTAAAGCCTTATTCTGCATTTCTTTATTCTAAATTCTTAATGGTACCCAATACCTAAACTTAATAACTACCTTACTAACTCTTAATAAGCAGTAAATTAGAAGTGTTACCACATTCACAGATAATTTGATGACCCTCCCCCACATACACACTCCCCCTGAAATAAATCCTCCATATATCACTTGGTTTGCAAGGGTTAGGGATGCTTTCATTTTACAGCAATCATAGGGAATTATGTTTTCTTACAATTAAGTTTGTTTATTACAAACACAATAATGTTTTTTATGCTTTTGTGTTGCTCAATGAAAGAATCAGATAAAGCTCTACTTACAGTTAAATCAGTCAAGACGTCATTTTTAAAATTTGTATTACCTTGCATGCATGTCTGCTTATGACCAAGCAAAATGTTTAGTTATTTTTGTATATGATAAGGTTTATATACATTTCCCTATATTTCCAAATAATTCCCATAAATTCCTGTAAATTTCCATAAATTCCTGTAAAATTTTGAATATTCCCAGAATTCCCCAGATTAAGTTCCCGTGGAAAGTTTCCGGAAATTTACCGGAAACTTTCCGCCCATTGGCAACCCTAATCCTATCTGAACCCAACTCCTCTGCCTGCTATAGTAACTGTGTTTGAAATGAAAGTTGTGTGCCAGATATTCATATCTAGTTTTTAGTTGAGTCTGCATCACTAATTAACTCTGACAAATTTCTGTCTTTTTTGCCAGCATTATCTGCATACCAGAGGTACTTCAGTTTACAGTCAGACTACTGGAAGGTGGGAAATTTTTCTGTAAAGTTTCATTCAGAGCTTGTTTTTTATTTTTCTTATTCCGTGGTTTGTTTTAGTTCTTGGACTAGATGCACATTGGCGCTAGTCAGTGAGTTTTGTGTGGGAAGGCAAGCACTCTGAGATGCCGTGAAATGACATTTCTAGGTTCCCAAGCTTGGTTGGCTGAACATGAGCTCCGCTCACTCTTATACTGTACCTAATTAGTGAAAGCTCAAATCTGAACAGCGCAGTATGTTTCTTCTGTTTGCTATTTGACAAGCCAGGAAATCTGTCCATGTTTTTTTGAATTGTTTCCAGAATGATTTGTGACCCCTCTTGATTTTGCTTGCTGGGTCTGATTGTTCTTTTTATGTGCTCATGTCACATGCTGGTGGCAGAAACTCATTCCTGGTTGGTAGCCTTTTCTCCTCTGTGTTATAGATGTAGGTGATACAGTTTGGCTTGAGCTCAGGGCCTGAAATGGGCCTCGTTGTCTTCTACTGCCAGGGGCACTCATTGTTTCTTGCCGCATATGACTGTGCTAGAAACAAAATGTGTGCTTGATTAACTGAGGTGCTGAAGTGGTAGAGTATTGGCAGGAGTTGGTGATATAAGGTGTGCATTTACTGCTGCGACTGTTCTGAGAATGTGTTCCGGGTTGCATAATGCATGTAAAATAGCAATGCTGGCAATGGTGTATTGAGAATTGCCTTAGTGAGGTACAATGCAAAAAACAACTGACTGAGACACAACAATTGGCACAGGCTTTTCTGTAGCAGTGTTGTGATGTCATTCACTGTGAGATCATTTAGCAATCAATGTGATGAGATGCTATAGACAAAAATATTGTTACAACTTTGTTATTGATGGCTTATTAACTTTTAACCATCTTATTTATTAGAAAGTCTACAGATTATATTAGCTCACAGTATGTCACCTTGCTCAAAAATATTCACAGTACTATTTAAAAAAAATCCACAGTTGAAAATTAAAAGAAATTTTTATTACTTTATTTATAGAAAACATAAAATCAAGTTTCTTTTTTCTGTTGGATAAGATTTCCGGTCATATGTTTAATATTGTCTTTCATTTTTAAACAAGATGCCTGCTAAGTCTGTGTTTGTTCCATCACCTATAGTAAATTGTCTATGTAGTTATTTTAAAATACATAGTTTTTTTTTATAGCCGCTAGAGAAACTGAATGTAAATTATAATGTGATGTTTGATACTGGGGCCACTTTAAACTATATTGTGTTGTACACTTTCTGTGCATAATATGCACTTCATGTTTGCAATCCCCTGTTTTCACCAAATTTATTATGTTTAGGTATACATGCCTTCATTAATAAAAAAAATATAGCAAGTGTGTTTCAGTTTTCATTAAAACAAATGTTTGCTGTTTTAAGTAAATGCTGCATTTGTAGTCGTTTTGCCCATGGGTCCAATTCTTGACCAACTGATTGCTTATTAATTACCAGAAGGCATTTTAGCCTGGTACCAGCTGTCTTTTTTTTGAGTGGTTTATTTTTCCAAATAGTTATGAATGACCGGTATCTTTACATGCGCTACATCATATTTATAAGCCAGAATTGGTCAAAGGAAACTGCAGACATCCTTTAGACCAGCAGCCCCAAGGCAAGATGGTTTTTTCCACAGACTATTTACTTTTCCATCACAATCCAATAACGTGCATAAAAATATATCATTATTCCATATATAATGCATTTATTCCATTATATATTATGTGCTTTATTTCTACTATGACCAGAGAGAGCTTGGAACCTGTTCCAGCGAACCTGTAATATAAGAAGGACTCATGGTGTTTTCTTTTAAATGCAGCTTTCTCTTTGTTGACAGTCTTCTGCTGTCTCCTCATTGGGTCTTTCCTCCTTTTCAGAGAAGCTCTCCAGCACCTTTGTTTTTTACTCATTATTGATAGACTTAATTTGTAAGCTTAATTTATTGGTCTGTGGGGGGAAAGCTGACTAATTTGTCTAAATAGCACCCTGAAGAATGCGATAGTCATTAAAAAAATTTTTTTTAAATAAATGTTATACATGTAAATATGTGCTATTCTCTCCCACACACACACACACACACACACACATGTATTTCATGGCCATGTGTGATATAAAAGCATGATTGGTCAAAAGTAAAGCAGATCCTGGTTGGGATTTTATTCCTGGTTGCTCGTGTCCATCAGCGTCGTAGATAGACATGAATGTGAAGTGAAGGAAAAGCAAATAAAGCGCTCCATTCTTCTGGTGGCTCATACTTTCACACATGCTGGCACATCTCACTGCTCCTTCTTTTTAGTAGAGAGACAAAAAGAAAAACAGGGAGATAGGTGGGAAAATCACCTTAATGCAGACTCCCCCTAAACCACAGTTACATGTGTTACAGTTGACTGAGTTTTTAATGGTTTTCTCTTCAGTTCAATTATTAGGTGCAATATGTAATGCTGAGATTGCAGAATAGTAGTATTTTTTTGTACTTTTTGCAATATTTATGTTCTAAAAGGACTACACATATAAATCTGAATTAAATGAAACTATTGTAAAGGAGACAAAACCTCAATCAAAGCCGATTTTCATAATTCTCTCAACTGCGAATGCAATCTCTCACATGTTTAAGCTGGCTGTGTGAGATTTCACTTATCATGTGTGGATAGTAATAACTGAAAGGACGATGTCTGATGAACAGATCGAGAGAGACAGTGACAAATATCTTAAATTAGCACTGCTTTTGTAAACATGCAAAAGTTCAGTTCGAGATTGAAGAAAGTGCCATTGATGAACCGAAAGAAAGTGTCCTCTGTATTATTATAGCTCTTATACAAAACATTTAAGTCTTAAGCCACAGAAAGACAAACATTTTAAAAGGTTAAAAAGATTATGTAAGTATTATGTATGTTAACAATTTTTAGACAAATGTAGTGTAATTTAACGGCAGGTTATGTGAGAGGCCGGATTGTGAACAGCGTTCTGAACCGCAACAGACACCGAGTGGTGCTGCCGGTGTCCGTACTCTCAATTTTTAAGACATGGCGCTGCACTTTGAGTACAGTGTGCAACCCCCTTGTCTCTTCCACTATAAATCCGAGGTTGCTTTTTCAGAACAGATTGAGGCATTAAAAGCATGGTTTCAGTTAGATAAAATGTTCCTGGGCACAGCGCCCCCTACTTGTGCCAAAGATTGCATACATCTACTTTAGAATTCACAGAACTGTAGCTATCCTGTAGATGCCTTGTCATGTTAGACAAGTATGTAACAAGTATGTTTTCTGCCCTTTTTTCAGAATGCTGCCTTTTTATATGGCCTTGGCATGGTTTACTACCATTACAATGCATTTCAGTGGTGAGTACAGTTTTACTTCTTTCTTTACTATTTGGTAAATGCAATGCTTTGTCTCAGTCATGTTTTGTTCCCCACCTATAAACATATGTGCATGTACATAATCATTTTGTTTAAACATTACAAGATTTATTGTATGTAATTTCTATTTATTTATTTGTTTTTGTTTTTATTTATTTATTTATTTATTTTTAGTTTTGAAGAACATTTGAGTTGCACACACAATGGCTCTGTAACCTTACTCAGGTTGATGACCAAAAAAAAAACCGTCTGTGGTAAATCCTGTCTCTCACCAGAGCAGCTGATGGCCAATAAAATATTAATTAACTAAAGGAAGTGTTCATTTGACATCCAAATATGGATTTGTAATGCCTTTGTTCACCTTTCTCTGAACAACATTATAGCATTATAAATTTTTACCGTGAGTGGCTGCAAATGCATTTCACCTAATACAATTGAATAGTTTGTTAGCCATTATAGAAAGTGTAACGTTCTCCTTTCAGAACTATTCAGATGAGTAATTAAATGGAATGAATTAAAGTCTCTTTAAGAATGCTGTGTGGCTGGACAGATTTTGACAGCACTGGGCCTAATGAAACAAAAAACAAACTGGTTTGATTTGTAACCTGTGACTCAAGTCGATCTCCAAATACTTA
This sequence comes from Tachysurus fulvidraco, assembly GCF_022655615.1. Lineage (NCBI taxonomy): Eukaryota > Metazoa > Chordata > Actinopteri > Siluriformes > Bagridae > Tachysurus > Tachysurus fulvidraco. Next base: position 17,302,084 of record NC_062523.1, on the reverse strand, counting down.
ATTAGCGCAGGGGTAATGTTACATTAATGCTGCAGTTTGTCTTTGATGCTAAAATACGAGTGACACTAAAAGTAGCTGGTGTGTACATTTTTATGCCATCCACTGAATTGTGATTTCTATTGCAGTCGACAGTCAGACTATTGTTTAGTCAATTAGCAGAAATTAGCCTATTAAATACAATGTCTATAGTTATCAGTAGCAACTATATGGTGTAATATTTGCACCAATTATGAATATTTTCAATATATACACCCAAAAAATCTTTAAAATTCCCTCAGACCCTTATTGTCGTATATTTTTAAGACCGTAAAAGACCGTACATGCAGGTAACAACTACGCGTAAAATAGCTCTTGAAATTTCACCACCGGTAAGCGATATACTTTAAGTGCCAGTCATGAATTGGTCTTTTTGCCCCGAGACCATTTGAGCTGGGACACATGGGAGATGTGCAGTCTGTTGAACACCTTTGTAAATATAACGCCTTGATTAGTGTATTTAGCTGGAATTCCTTCTCTAACCGCGCAACAACTTCTTGCAATTTGCACTGTCGAATGAGAGACACCCGGCTTTTAATCTTTTCAAATTAGATTTCAAGTACTATGTTCCTATTCATTCAACTTGAGTTCTCCGATGAATTTGTTTGTTTGTTTTACCCCAGGTTTTGCCACGTTAGCTTTCTCTTGTCCTTACTAAAGCCACTTTTAGTTTAAAGGAAGATTTCAGCAAGATGTTACCCATTGTAGACCAAATGATAATCTGTGTAATTGATTCTCTTGTACAAATGAGCACCCCATGCAGTGTTTAGATTGAAGTCCCTATTTTGTACATTTTTTTTAAGACACACATGCAGTGTGGGAAACAATGCAATAAAAATTCAGTAGTATGGTTTTGGACTAAAACCAGAAGAGCAAATATTTGTGTTCTGCATTTGAACTTTTAACAAATAAATCCTCCTCTTGTGGAAGTAATTTTTTTGTTTTGTAGTGCATTCTCTCTTGTACATCCTGTTTCACAGTCTGGAATCAGTCATCTCTGCAGCGAGCACAGCAGCAGGCAGGGAGGAGAAACTGGAATTTAAGTTCAATGAGTTCATTGAGCCGTGCTTCACACGAATGACTTGTTTGCATTCACTGAGGACACAGAAACAAGCAGAACCCTACTGCTACGAGCTGGCCACATGTGCAGTTTAATAGGGATTGTTTGCAGAAAAATGTCTGTATAGGAATTCTGGTGCTTAATCATGAATACCTGCTGACATGTATTTTCATTCTTGCCTAAAAGTTGCCATGGTAACCATTCTGTAGCTTCTGATGTCCTCTAGCATGTCTGCCCAGGTTAAATGAATACCTTGTTTACATCTTTTAACATTCAAATGAAACTCGTTCCAATCTTGGATTTTATTCCTTGCTGCTGGTTGAAATGGCTTTTGTAATGTTGGGATGGACTCTGTTTCTGCTCAAATACCTCTTTATTCTTTCTGCAGGGCGATAAAAGCTTTTCAGGAGGTGCTTTACATTGATCCCAGCTTCTCTAGAGCCAAGGAGATCCATCTGCGTTTGGGGCTGATGTTTAAAGTCAACACGGACTATGACTTGAGCCTAAAGGTTTGTCCACTTTCCTGTGACCATTTGTCTCGATTCAGTTCAGAGTATATTTCGGTGTTATACACAATTAAAATATCATCAGTGTGTGATGCATGATTTACAGAAATACTTCAGTATAAAAACTGTAGTTTAATATATTTTTGCATTTTAATTCCATTAAAATTGGAGCATATTTTCACACACATGCACACACACATGGTATAAGTTTGTGTGTGTGTTCGTATATGTGTAACAAACAACTAGTTGTTTATCCAAAAAAGATTTTCTTTTGTTTCCTGTTTTTTTCCTCTGGCCTCTACTACAGTCCATTGATGTTCAGAGATGGGGTCCTTTTAAGTGTCTTCGGAATCCTTTTCAGTGCAGTGGTTTGCATGCTGAGTTGCCATCTGGGTCATGTTGCCTAATAAGAGAGAAGAAGAGCCTGTGTTGAGGATTTAATGCACACTATTGACTTTGCATTTTTGTCCCTTCTTGTTGCTCAGCATCTGTTTATTCTCCCTAACAAAACATTAGAATTAGTAAATGGACTTCCCATCCCAGTTAGCATGGTGACACAGTTTATTGATGTGTGTTTGGGTGTTGTATATGAGTTGTTGATTTTACATCTGCAGTTCACCTGTGCATGCTCCTTTGCTGTCGAGTCTCCAGCGTGCTGTGAGCAGAGTGAGTAAAAAGCGAGTGAGTGAGCATTAATAAGTTGCTGGTGCTGCACGTGCAGAATGTCCTCTGTTCTCTGTGAGGGTGCTGAAGGCAGTTCTGGCTTGTAGCCAGCCTTCCGATTACGTGCTGAATGTGTGCGTCCCACTTATGCGAACAAAGGCAAGGAACCAACACTGCATCTCACAGCGCACCACAGATACAGCAAATGCGATTGTCTCTGCTTCTTTCTTACCCCCGGACCCTGGATATGTTTAATAATACACCATTTACAGGTTTTCATTATTTTTATCAGTGTATATAAAAATTACTGTCTTTAAATCTGTCTCCATTAATGATTAGATATTGAATCATTTTAGTATTCCAGCATGGTGGTGTTTCTGATGAAGAAGCCTACAACATGTGGGCAAGATTGTTTCAGTGCCTAACATGAACTAAGAGAGAAAGTGAGAGATGTTCCACAATTAGAAACAGCATATTGCTGCTCCCCCCACCCCAAAGGGATTGACTAGTGCAGCAGTTCTGCTGCTTCTCGTTTCTTCCCCCGTCTCTCTTTCCCTGGCTTTCTGAAGAGAGTACAGGCAGAGCTTACTGCAAGCATATGAAGTGTGTGATTAAAAAGCCTGGAGGTGTGTGTCTGTGAGTGAGAAAGGGAGCAGCATGTCATCTCTCAGCTGCTGCTCTCTTGAATAGTAATCAGTGTTGGAGGGAGACAGAAGCTGGCAGTCCTGCTGCATTATCTTCCTGCCTGCTGAGTGCCATAGAGCTCACATAGGATGGTCAGCTGGCTATGGGATCTCAAAACGCAAACTATATAGCACTTATTGCTAGATATTCTCCTGGTGTGTATGGGATAGGTAGGGACACTGTTGAATTTTTTTTTGTGTAGGGACATTTTTGTTGCCAGTATGTTTAATGGGTGTCTAATTGTTGACTGGAATCGACAGGACATGGGTAAGTGGAAAATGTTTCAGGTTATTTTTATCTGCAAAAGGCAGTAACACCAGTAAAGATTCCTTATTTTTATTTAGTGCATTTTTCTTTGTTTATTTTTAAATAGAAATGAGCTTTGATCTTGCCAGTATGGGTTATGAAGCTATTACTGGTGAGGTTCAGTATTCCTATTTCTGTGTACTGCAACATATTGTAATTCATGGCTGTATCTATTCAGTTGTTGCTATGCTTGCAGACAGGTGACATTTTCCCTGCAAAACCTGTTGTTTAATTAAGCTTAACTGTCAAACAATTTGTGGGCCATCAGTTTTGCTTGGATTAAATTTTTTTGCTCATATAAGATCAAGAATCATATTAAATAATATATGGAGTGCCTTTAAACCTTTCTTTGCCTGATTCTTTAAGTTGCTTATTTTTATTCCTGTCCAGTTTTATGAAATACCTTTGCTCATCACAGTGTAGATTACATTTGTTTGTTTGTTTATTTATTTATTTATTTTTAGAAATTAGCTAGTATAGTCGTTTTTGATTGTTTCCTCCAATGTTGCTTAAAATGATCGTGAATCGTTCACCTTTTCTAAGAATTCTGCACTGTTGGCAAGGTTGAGGTTGAAACTAAGACATCAGAGTTTATCTTTGTCTGAACATGATGCCCTCTTTTAAGAGTTTCTATGGGGTGTAAAATGAAGCTTTGTTGAAAACCCCTGTCTGTAAAATAAACCCATGTCTGTGAATTAACATGATCTGTAGTCACACCTTTTCTGTCGTCTTACAGCATTTTCAGCTGGCTTTGATTGACTCCACACCCTGCACTTTGTCTAAAGCTGAAAGTAAGTACCATTAAGCAAGAATAAAATCCTCCTTTATGCATATAATCCAGTTGCAGTGAGTATCTGCATGTGTCAGTGTGCCAGATTACAGTGGTGCTTTTATCAGTGCCTTTTGAGGAGAACTGATAAGAGACTAGGCAGCTTGGATACAAACGGATATTTCTGTAATTTATTTTTCCTCCCTATTGCCATTTCCATACCCCCTAAGACTCCAGTTGCCAAGGAAACTGCCTTACAGGATTCAGCCTTGTGCAGCTCTCCACACCAGCAGTAATGATGGGCTAGACGTGCACACACAGCACATTAACCTTCTCCCTCTCCCTCCATGTGCACCCAGCATACCAGTGAATATCTTTTGGTGTGGAGAGAGAGCACTTTTGATAGTGATTTTTTTTTTTTTCCTCTTCTTGTACCATTTTTGATGTGTTTCTTTAGTGATCGTGTTCTTTCTCTTTTTCCTTTATACAGTTCACTTCCACATTGCTCATTTATATGAAATTCAGGTGAGTGATGTTCTGTATTTTAATCGTTGATTTGGTTCATGTTTTTGTAGGAGACGACAGATCATGACCTGTTTTATTTAAAAAAAAAAAACCTCAAAAATAGAGCTATTTGGGTCAGTAGACCTCATGCACTGTGGCAAAACCCTCATTAGTGATTTAAATTTGTTATGAACCTTTTAGACTTGAATGTTATACGTAACTATTTTTGACACGACACAATTTACCCAAAAACATACGAAGAGAAATGCACTTCAACAGAAGCCCTGGGTATTTTCTGTGGCATCAGATTTGCAGGACTCCCCTCCATTTATGTTTCTTTTAGGAGAGTTCTCTAAATCTTTAACATCTTTGGAAGCAAGTGATTTAGACAGAAGCAAAATTAATCCATAAGAGAATCTTGTGATTGGAAAAGCGCTTTCTAGGCCAATAGATATTGCTGTCCTTAGCAAGGCCGTGATGGTGTATGATGTATGAAAATCATTTCTTTACTAGTACTTTTTACTTCAGAGTTCCTCTGTTTAACTGAGGTTTTAAAAGTATAAGAGAGTAAACACAGGAAGGCCTAGATGTGCTAGATTTAGTTTTCTGCTTGTGTGTGGACTGATGAGTAAGGGTTTCTGGTGTTTTTGCTTCACTCTCTCCGGGTCACCAAGAAAAATAAATAAATGTTGTGTGTGTACACATGTTAATGTGCTCTTAACCCAGTGGCTTGTTGAGTCTAGCCTGTCCTGTTCATTTCTAGACTGACCCTCCCCCAGTGCTTGTCTGACTTGTCATGCATGCTATCACTCTGTCTGGCCTGACTAGTTAAATCCAATCCTCCAAGCCAGCACTCTCATTGTAGTCAGTCTGAGGAGCCCCTTTGTGTCCACTCTTATGGGCCATAAAAGTGCTGACTCTTCTGTCTGCTAAACGTCCTGTCCTCACTTATATCTGCAGAAGAAGTACCGTGCGGCAAAAGAAGCATATGAAAGTCTGCTTCAGACCGAGAATCTCCCGGTACAGGTGAAGGCAACTACACTTCAACAATTGGGTAAGTTTTGCATCCCTCAGTTTTCTTTACTTTTATTTAGTCTGCTGTGGAGCCTGTAAGTGTAGTTCTAGTAGATCACTGTATATCATTAATAATTTTTTTTTCTCACCTTTTTGAGGGAGGGGTGATTTCATGGCCTAAATCTACAAGACCAATCAATATTCAGTATCTAACCCAATAGCTCTTAATTACAACACAATGAACTGTAATCTTTTTTTAAAAAAAAGTGTTCACTTATATATTTAAAAAAAAAGCTCTGATCCCAGATTTATTCCATTTTGTATACTTTAACTTACCTTAGCTGCACGAACGACCACACAAAACAGCCAACCCACCTGGTGTGTCTTTTTCACCTACCCCAACCATGGTCTTTTAAATCGCCTGCCAGTCTAGAATTTACCCAAGAAGTATGGCGGGGGACTCAGAGACGCTGTCATAAAACCATTTCCATGCTGACCTGTAATTGTCGGCACTCGTGCAGTTGCTGTGGTTACAGGCGTAGGCGCTTGGCCCAGATGTTAAAAGCTCAGCTGGGATCAGAGGCTAAGAGAGGCTTTGTCTAACACCGTCTTGCTGTCCTTAACGACCTCTGGCTGTCTGTTATGGGATCTTTTGAAGCTGCCTGTGGTAGTGAGAGAACCGCCTCTTTCTCATTTGTTTGTCTACTGTTACCTTTCAATTGGCAAAGATGAGCGAGTGAACAAACCACTTGCTTTTTGTGTCCAGAAGTTTTCCCAAGTGGGTTTTCTCAGGGGTTCATGGATACAGCTACACTGCTATGTTCTTGTAGGTCATTTTATTGTAGTGTGTAATAACTGGTTTGGTTGATTCCCTTTAATGCTTCTACAGGCTGGATGCACCACACAGTAGAACAGCTAGGAGATAAAGCTAACAAAGACAGCTATGCTATTCAGTGTCTGCAGAAGTCTCTGGAAACAGATCCTGACTCTGGACAATCTTGGTACTTCCTGGGCAGGTACTAAAACTTTTTTTTTAAGCATTAAGGTATTTTGAGAAAATATCTTGGTTTTGGCAAGCATTATTATATTTATTATGTAACATTGATATATAGGTCATAGCATGGTTATGTAATCTTGGACCTATAGTTCTGTTTTATTAATAATCAGTATTTCTGCAGTAACTGTGAGGGCTGACCCTATTTGGATAACCATGCTGAATTTTTCTCTTTTCACAGGTGCTACTCCAGTATTGGAAAGGTCCAGGATGCATTTATTTCATACAGGCAATCCATTGATAAGTCGGAGGCTAGTGCTGATACATGGTGCTCAATAGGGTAAGCACTATGAAGGCAGGATGTATGCAAAAACATATTCAGCTTACATATTCAGTACATCTTAAGATATTTGCTATTTGAGCTCTTGTTGACAGCAATACCAACATCAGTCTCCCTTGTGAGTATTTTTCCTTTTTTTCTGCTGCTCTGGTCCACAGTGTGTTATATCAGCAGCAGAACCAGCCAATGGATGCACTTCAGGCCTATATATGTGCAGTACAGCTGGATCACAGCCATGCCGCTGCTTGGATGGACCTGGGAACCCTCTATGAGTCCTGCAACCAGCCTCAGGATGCTATCAAATGCTACATTAATGCCACCTGCAGCAAGTCCTGCTCTAATGTTACTGCTCTCACTGCCCGTATTAAATGCCTACAGGTACTGACCATCACGTTTGACTATACTAATCTCTTAATGTTCAGCTTTTGGGTCCTATTTGACATAAAGCTCATGTTTAGTGTGTTCTTTTCCAAACTGTGCATTGTGTACATTTGTATCTTAATACCTGCATACAAGGTTTTTTTTTGTTGTTTTTTAAATACCTGAGCTGTTTCCAAGCCTCTTCCATTACCATCTTTACTTTCCAACATACTTCCATTACATGACCTGGAATGTTTGATTTTCCAATATGTATGGAGCTCTTTTTTTTTTTTTTTTTTTTAAATAATCAACCACTTATAAATTCAACTGTGATTTTTACACATCTTTTCTAGGCTCAGTTGTGTAATCTACAACAAGGTAGTCTACAGAGTAAAAGTAAAATGCTCCCTAGTATTGAGGAGGCATGGAGCCTACCAATTCCAGCAGAGCTTACCTCCAGACAGGGAGCCCTGAACACAGCACAGCAGGTGAGACCAGCTCAGCTAGACGGGCCTGTAGACATCCATCCCCCTCTTTCCACACCTTTTATGAGGATTCTAGTAGGGTTATTTATGTAATATACTATTGACGCTATACCAATGTGAGTTTCTCAAAGAGCTTTAGATGTATCCTATAATGATATAGAGATATGAAAATTATGTGCAAACACTGCAGGTGTTTGGAAAGTGTAAAATAAAATGTGTTTATGTATGTATGTATATTATATTATTTTATATATTATATTTTACACTTTCCAAACACTTTCAGTGTTTGCACATAATTTTTTTCATGAGGTGTTCAATGCCTCAGTGCTATTGTATTGTCTTATTGCTCAGATTTATTTATTTTTAAACAATACAGTACAGAATTACATGCTAGCTGCAAGACCAACCACACATTTATATTATTGCACTTTATTTAATAGCTTCTTATTGTAAATGTTCGTTCAGTGGGACTTGTATCCTGAGTATTCCACGTAATCGATCATTTTCAGAACCGATCCGTAGGAACATGACAAGGAATAAATGTCTGTAGGTGTTACAACATAAATGATAACAGGAAGTTATAATGCTAACCTATTTCAGGTGCGTTCCTTAAATGCAACTTTTAATGTTTAAAGTTAAATATGTGTCTTTCTTTATTAAATAAAAAATCGCAAACACTTCGGGACATGCTGCTTCACGCCATGTTTTATTCTTTACACTAATTTGTAATCCATGACCCAATCTTTGATGATTTAACAATTTAATTTTATTTGACTGTTGATTTCATCGGCACAACAGCTCACTCAGTCACTCATATCATTCATCATTACTGTTCATGGGCTCCACATGAACAGAAAATTATGACCAATGCACTAGATCAAAGTTGGAGATTTGTGGGGAATGCAGCATTTGTGTATGTTGGGGGACAGTTGTTAGGAGACACGGTGTAAAATATTTATGAATTCTTAACATTTTCCCTTGTGCAGCTGATTTTATGTTGAAGTGGTGTGTGGTGAATTTGATGTGTGTTAGTCTCGAATTGTCTTAATATGCGTTTTTTTGTTGTTGTTGTTGGTCATGTCACTATTCCATTATTCCTGCCAGAATACTTGATTTGCAAGGCTTGGAAAATGTATGAAAATAAAACCTTGATTTTTAGATTTCACCACCATTGGCTCATAGCTTTCAAAATTAAAGGAAGCCCTTTTTAAAAAGTTTACACTGACCATGTAAACTCCAGTAAACTCCTTTGCTGTGTGACCTTTTCCAAGCTGCTGTCTTGTACTTCTTTTTACCAATAGCAAGCCGGAAAAACTCAGCATGGTGAAGGTCAGTCCCAGCTCCCAGCACAGTCACTGCCTCCACACATGCTTTCCTCTAGCCAGTCAAGTGACCAGTCCAGTCCTAGCAAGAGGAAGAGAACTACCAGTCCATCGAAGGTATACGTGTTCATGTATAGTTTAGCACAATTTAAAAACTTAACAAACATAGCCTTATAACTTGTTTTTCCCCATCCCATTAAACAAATGCACAGAACTCTGCTGATCTCTGCACCACCAATCCAGTACAACAGCAAGTTCCTAACTGCTACCTAAATCCCCAGAAGCTTCAGGTTGGTAGATCTTCGTCTCCTCCTCCTTCACCTCCTTCTTCGCCTCCACGTCCTCCTCCTTATCTTTTTGAAACGGGACATTTGCAGAATTAGACCAGTTCTGTTTTTTGTATTTACAGCTCCTGGAACAGTTGCGGGCTAACAGAACAAACCTGAAGCCAGTGCAGCTTCAAATGTTAGAACAGTTGGAAAAGCAACTCCTCCTTATGCAGCAGTCTCAGCAGGTGTGTGTGCTGTTACATACAAATAATTGCCATTGCATAAATGAATTTTTTTGTGTACGTGTTCTGTTTTTGTGCATTTTTTTATATGCTTCTGGAGTTCAGTGTAGAAAATATTGTATAAAACATGTAAGACTTTCATTCATCCACATTAAACAGATGAGACTCAATGCTGTTGGTGAAGTGCGACCCAGCTTGTCCAACGGACCTTGTCCAAAAAGTGACCCATCACTGCCTGATTCAAAATCGCTCCCATCCCCACGCCATACACCAGTTGCGCTCTCTAACGCACCGAACACCACGCAGCCCTCATTTTGTACACCCTGCACCCTTCAACCAATGGCCAATGGACCTGCTCCTGCGAGCCCTTCCCCCTGCAGTACTGCTGGAGCCCTGGGTAACACAGAGAGAAACTCTGTGGGCAATAATCACTTACCAGGGCAAGGGAGCAATGGAAATGTGCCTTACCTGCAGCAAAACGCACTACCTCGTAACTGTGCAACCCCTACCAGCAGCAGCAGCAGCACAATGAATGATCAGCTGTGGAAAAGCCAACATGTCAACTCCACTCAGGTGAGAGACCCTATTCTTCTATAATGCCCACATTCCCAATGGCAGAAATATTGCCTTGTCATTTATCTCACAAAGCTACAGAGATAGCTATAATTTTTGTTTTCTTGTTTTTGACAGGGGCTTAACAAAAGTCCAGGTTCGCATTTAGCAGGTCCCAACGGTGAACGGGCACTTTCTTCCACAGGGACGTCTCCGCCTACCTGCACAAGCGTTCCAAATGAGTGTGGATATTCTTCAAAGGAGGCTCTCAATCCCCTTCCCTCTCCCCCTGTCCCTCACTCCTCTACCTCAGGTGGACAGCAAGGCCCTGCTCCGACCAAAGAGAGCATGCCTTCCTCAAATGGGCATTTGGCGGGGATGCCCAACAGCACTGCCACTGCAGGACGGCCTAATCACGTCCATCAGGGCTCGGCAGGTGCTCCTGTGCCCGAACTTTGCTCACCAGCTCAGCTCAGTCCAGACAATCTTCCACTCTCTGCCTTGCTTATGGGAAAAGCCAGTAGTAATGATGTTACTAAAGACAGTGGGGTGGTTGCTCTTGGCACAACGGTTAACAGCATTCACCTAAAGATGGGCTCTAAGACACAGGAGAACTCTGTGGCTTCATCACCATGCTCAGCCATGTCTACAGCCACACCTTCACCTAAATCTGCAGAGCACAACAGCGCTGGCAGCCTTAACAGCCCCAGGCTCAACGGAAAAGGCCTGGAGGACTCGCAAAGCCCAATGAAGGTGGACTCCCCTTTAGTCTGCTCTAAAGCTCCAAACCCTACGCTTGTTCCATGGGCATCTGTCTCCATCTACTCAAGCTCCAGGGAGGTGCTTAAAGCCTGCAGGTGGGCACCAGTGTCCGTCATTAGATGACAGAAAATGTACAAGCTAGTTTTGCTAGGACAAGGTAGTATATAAAATTCCTTGGTCCCAGGAACTTATGCTTTTGCTGCATCTGTAACATTTAAAATTTTAAAACTGTTTATGAAATATAAAGGTCACCTATGCTACTGGGTCAATAGTTAACTTAAATTTTCTGCTCCTGAGTGCTTTACTGAGTTTTATGCGAATTTAATTGGCTTTGTTATTAGAGGTATTAATGCATGATGACACATTTGTACTCTTGTGACCCAATGTAAGCATTCTCCAAAACATTTTTTTTAATATCTGCCGAGTGAGCAGTGATTTTAGATTGGTTTATTGTTGCACAGTACACGGTCTGAGTTCTGACCTTCAAAGTGAATGAGAGATTAGCAGAGGCCGGTTTCTTTATCTAAAAAGTTAGTATTTCCATAATTATGACACTTTCTTGTGCATTCTTGGAGATAATCCATCAGATGAATATAAAGAGAATTCTTTTGCTTGAGCCATTCTTCTATTCCACAGAATATAGTCAGTAATTTATCAATGTTAAATTGGGATGGTGTTTTTTTTCTTCTTCCAGACACCTTGGGAAAAACGGTGTATTCACGAGTAGCATCTTATTGGACAGGTGTCCCCCTCCAAGAGTTCCTTCTTCACCCTTTCCTCCACTACCAAAGGACAAACTGAACCCCCCTACCCCTAGTATTTATGTGAGTACCTCATGTTCTTTATTTGTGCCATTGATGACACATTGATTTGTGCAGTTCTTGACTTGGCTCATGTCTTGGTCATAAGCCAGGACATGTTAGTCCTTTATCAGGCAATCAATTGTGAACAAATTGAAGGTACATTGTGCCATATATTATTAGGTCAATAACCTTCATGTTATCAACCTTCTTCCACAATCCACAAGCATGTCAGCCCAAAATGGTGATTTTATTTTTTTTCCTTTTTGCATGCGATTCTCATCTCTACAAAATTAATTTCTGGTTTAAACACAAATGTGACATGGCTGTATTTAACTCAAACTCAGTCTGTGGTCAAGCCAACTGTGGTTGAAAATGGAGTGCATACAGTGGTTTATGAGAACTACCCTTCAGATGGCTGCTGTTCCAACTTGCTATGAATTCTGGATAGTGTGACAATATTGAGCAGCTGTGCATCATTGGCTGTTTGTAGTATTAAGTTTACACAAGCCAAATGAAATGAGGCTATAGGCTGGATTCATCATATTTTCCTTGTGTTTAAAATGTGCTATAAGAGTTCTTTCTGATTAGCTTACCTTTTTGGATTATTAAGTATGCATGCTTTGAGGCAATCAAGTTCCCACTTGCAAAACCGTATGTTGCATATTGCATGCTCTACCACTGGGGATGCAGCCTGTTGTGTAAAAAGAGGTAGAGGTATAGCTAATAATGAATATCAAATGGAAAAATACATCAGTAATGTGTATCGTGGCAAAAAAAAAACTGTCTTGTTTTTATGTGCAACAAAAGATACCTTTATCATTTGTGTCCTTCTGCTGGTTTTTGTTTTGGAACTTTTGAAGAAAAAATGCAAGATTTATCCAACGTGCTTTTTGATGCTCTTTAAGTTAGGAAATGTGAAAACACTGAAATGTAGGGATGTCACTGAGTGTTAGTCAGATATAGATTATTTTAAGCCAGTGAACCATACATGTAGAGGAAGTGGGGTAGAGCATTGGCTTGTGCATGATTTTGTAGGTCATAGTTTCCTCAGAAAATTAGGTCTTCCTACATGTCACCTATTAGAAAGGTTGCAGTCAAAGCAAAAGTTGCAGCGTGTTATTTGTTTAACTTTGTGTTTAAACTTCCTACAGTTGGAGAGCAAGAGGGATGTGTTCTTTCCCCCACTTCACCAATTCTGCACTAATGCGTCCAACCCTGTTACAGTTATCCGAGGCCTTGCTGGAGCACTTAAGCTGGGTATGTCTCCATATTTCTGGATTTGTATGTCTGTCTATATGACATTTCTGCTATGGCTTTAAGCACATATCGCTCATGATTGATTGTGCTAAAAAGTAGCCATTTTGGGAAGCACCCGAGTGTGTATTAACTGATGGCTGGTTTATTTACACGTTACAAGCTTGGGAAATATTAAATTTTTTTTTTAGCTGCCAGTAAGTGGACTTTTTGCTGTTTGTGTTTTATACATTATCAGATCATACAAGGCAACAGCACCACCTGTAAGCTAAAATTGTCATTACAGGTAGCATCTAAAAAAAAAAAAAACGCCAGCTACATTTGGATAGGATACAGTACTTCCCACAATAAGGCCTGCGTTTTAGCTTGTGACCATGAGCTGTAAATTTGCCACAGGGGGATTTTTTATGAAAATACCCTTATATACACTGTTACCTTAATTGATGTCTGTTACACCGTTAATGTCCTTATTGTTGCAATGAGTACCTGTCATTTCCTGGCTGCTGTCATTGTACACATCAAATAATTGGCTGTCTGGCTTTTTAGCCGTTGTGCATTCACTTGAATCACATTCACATGTGTTCAGTCTAATACCATGCTGCCAATTTGTCGTACTGCCAGTGCTTTATTATTCTGATTTGTTTTTCAGCTTGAGATGATTTATTGCTTTTGAATAACTTGCTTTGTGCCAGGTGTTAAATCTTTGAAAGAAGTATTCATATTGCCTGGACGTGTTTACCTTGACATGTGACTGGTTGTATTTGGGGAATTGGCTAATTACACACTTCTTACTCTTCTTTCTTCCCTCCTCTCTCCTGTGGCTCAGACCTTGGTCTGTTTTCCACTAAGACCTTGGTGGAAGCAAACCCAGATCACCTGGTGGAAGTGAGGACTCAGTTCTTACAGCCTACCGATGAAAACTGGGACATAACCGGCACCAGGAAGACATGGCGCTGCGAGAGTAGCCGATCCCATACAACCATCTCCAAGTATGCGCAGTACCAGGCTTCCTCTTTCCAGGAGTCTCTGCGTGTAAGTACCACCTGCTCTTCTTCTCCTCGATTAAAGCCATTACAGTTCTATGTTGTGTGAATGTTGATTTTTTTTTTCTTCTTCTTCTTTTTTTTTTTTTAGTCCAAAATTTCCTAAGGGTCTTCAGTCTGTTTCATCAGTTTGATTTTAACTTGTTCCAAAGCTTACTTCCTATGTAGCTGAGATTTAGGTGATGCTAATTCAAGTAATTGCTGTATGTTTGACACACTAGACTATCAAAGGATAGCATTTCACAAGATATTTTGTCACATGGTTGCAATGTGAGGCTACTTCATAAGCATTTGTAAGATCCTCCCACATCCTGATGCTACGTTCACATGTAGTGATTTAATAGTCACTGTACCGTGAAGTTACTAGTAGGTGTTCCTATTATCGGTTGCCATAGTAATATTTATCAGTTTTCTTGCCAATGTAGTGTGACTTTTTGCATGGAGAGGGTTTGTATATAAAACGCATTGTAGCAGACAAGATAGAATAGAAGTGGTGTGTGCTTTCTACAAGTGATAGATAATGCATGTTTTACTTTCTGTAGCCAACACTGTACCTAGTTTCTCCATATTTACATATATTTAAACTTTGTCCCTTCTCCTGACATCCAAATCTAGTTTCCAGTGGTGTTGGTCATGAGTATGTCACTTGAGAGCACTGATTTTCATGAAGAGCTGGTGATTTCCAGAATTTTCTGTGTCAATGTATTTGTGAATGTCATGATGTATCATGATTTGGCCCATTCACAGTGAACCTTTTGTCACAAAGTAGTAAAACCAAAATAAAAATGTTCAACTGTAAGTAAGCAAGCAATCAACCAGAGACCCCAGTGTTGAAGTGAGTAATTAAAAATTAACAGGTCGCAAAATGTCAGAGTAAGGGCTGGTTAAAACCACTGATGCCCATCATAAGGTTTTTTTTTTTGAGAGAAACACAGAGTTTTCTTATTGTCTGGGGTGCATTTCATCCTAAGATTGAAGGGATGGACAAAAACAATGGAATGACTAATACTGAGGAATATTAACAGATTTTTAAAAGCTATACTCTGCTGGTGGAAACAGTTCTGTTCACAATGTATAACCGAGTTGTTGTTGCCAGCATTTTGCTTGGCCCCTGTTGTTGTTGGAAGGTTTACAGTTTTGGTTAATGTGTTTTATTTGTTTAGTTATTTTGTACCAAGACTAGTAACTGAAGAGTGATGGCAGAACATTTTAATTCTATTGATGAGGTTAATCAAACTGTGTGTATTTGTTATGCCTGTGGTGAAATACGTGTTAAATCAGAAGGCTCGCACAAATAACCTTCTCAAATAATTAAAAATATTATGATTTTTTCCCTAGCTCATTAAGAGGGCTTTTTCTTGGTTTGTGTGCTTTTTAGAGTACATATAAATGGCCAAACGTATGTGAACACCAGACCATAAAACCCATTTGTGCTTGCTGAACCTCCCAATCCAAAAGCATAGCATTAATTTGGCTACCATAACAGCCTCCATTCTTCTGGCAAGGCTTTCCACTAGATGTTGTAACACGTTTGTGGGTATTTGCTCATTTTGCCACGGGAGCAATAGTGTGCTCAGGCACTGATGTTGGGTGAGTAGGTCTTCGGTGGAGTATCGGTTCATCCTAAAGGTGTTCATTGACATTGAGAGCTGGGATGTTGGCAGGACACATGAGTTCTTGGACATCATCCTTGGCTCACCAACCTTTAAAAAGTTGCCAGAGACATTGTCATGATGGATCCTTTTGATGGCTGTGTGGGATGGGCAGTGCTCATATGTTCAGGTCAAATGTGTGCATGGTTTTGGCCATATAGTCTATATGATGATGATAAAGGTTTGATATTTGATCATACAGTATATCAGTTGATCTAATTGGGCCAAAGAGACTAAAGCATGAAAATACTTTTATTTGCAGTAGATAACTTGTTGTGGAAATGTTAAGAGACATAGTGACCCCTACTGTCATGTCTATTATCCCCACCCAGTGCAAACAGGACATTTTGCATCTTGTCTGTCTCTGTTGTAGTGATTCAGCTTAATATGATTTTAAAGCAAGTTCTAAAGTTCTAATCTGCAGAACAAGTGCTGTTTTAATTATTCAAGTTGTTGTGTTTAATTTTATTGTTTTTTTTTTTTGACATTTTAAGTTTCTATAGAAGTTGTAAGTGTTTTAAAGTAATATGCATTTTACTAAATAATTGGTTAAACATTTTGTCTCTCCTTGACTTGTTTTCAGGAGGAGAATGAAAAGAAAGGACAGAAGGAGCACTCGGACTTGGAAACAGCTCCTGCAGAAAAGTAAGGTGGATTGTAGTACTGCATTTTAAATGCATCCAAGATTTATATAAAATGATTTTTTTAAATATCTATCTATTTATTTATTTACCCCCTAGTTTGGTACGACGACGAAGAGGTCCCTTTAAGCACATCAAGTTTGGGACAAACATTGACTTGTCAGATGAGCGAAAGTAAGTGTGACACTATTTTGAAAATAAATTCTTAATATCGAATGTTAGCATTTAGTTTGTTAGCATTGTTTGCATGCTGCAATTAAGCTTCTCAAAACTTCACATTAGGCCACACAGCCATGTTCTTGAAAAACACATGATATTGTAATCTGTAACCTGTGACACTACATACTTTGTTTGTATTAGTTTCAATTTGCAGTAGAAGAAATCAAACATCCTCTTAAAAACTATAAGATAATTGAAGAAGCAGCCTTTGAACACACACAGACGTGTGTTTGTTTATATATATATATGTATGCATGTATGTATGTATGTGTATAATATATTTATATATTGTACATATACATATATGAGAGAGATAGAGAATGATGTGATCAGTGTGTACATTTATTAGCTGTGATACTTGATCACATTTTTTGTGTGTTATGCAGGTGGAAACTGCAGCTGGCTGAGTTGAGTAAGCTGCCTGCATTCGCTCGCGTTGTTTCCGCAGGGAACTTGCTCACTCATGTGGGCCATACTATTCTGGGCATGAATACTGTCCAGCTCTATATGAAGGTCCCAGGCAGCAGGACCCCAGGTCTCTGATGCATGCACGCACCTGTGCAATTAACAATATAACATATTGATAAATTTGCTTAATGTTCAGCATTTTCTTTTAAATGCTGACATGTCATTAATATTGTTTTTCAGGTCATCAAGAAAACAACAATTTCTGTTCAGTCAACATTAACATCGGCCCAGGAGACTGTGAGTGGTTTGCTGTACCCGAGTCGTACTGGGGTGTTCTGAATGACTTTTGTGAGAAGTAAGTCAGTTGAAACTACAACTTTATTTTTATACTTTAGGTTTATACACTACGTGTGTATTGACCTCTATACCAATTGTTTCTTAATTGTATAGGAATAGCATCAATTTCCTGATGGGCTCATGGTGGCCTAACCTGGAGGACTTGTATGAAGCTAATGTGCCAGTGTATCGCTTCATCCAGAGACCAGGAGACCTGGTGTGGCTGAACACGGGCACAGTACATTGGGTGCAGGCTATTGGCTGGTGCAATAATGTAGCCTGGAATGTAGGCCCTCTCACTGGTAACTAATTTATTTATTTATTTTTATTTATTTCATTTTATAAATACCTTTTATGATGTTTCCATGCAAATTAGAATTGAATGAAAAGTGGAACCTAATAAAACCATTGTCACAATATGTAAATTGTTATTGTCATTAACATTCTCTCTCTCTTTCTTCAGCATATCAGTACAAGTTGGCAGTGGAGCGCTATGAGTGGAACAAACTCCAGAGTGTCAAGTCCATCGTTCCTATGATTCACCTCTCTTGGAACCTGGCCAGAAACATTAAAGTATCAGACCACAAGCTCTTTGAGATGATCAAGTGAGTCATCCTGATCATGGTACAACCCATGCCAAGAATATGTACTTCTCATGTGACCTGTAATTAATATCTTGAAGTATTTCATTGGTCTTAGGTCCAGGTGAGTTTAAACTATGAAACTGATTGACTGTGGTCATTCTCATCATGTGTTTTTCTGTTGTGGCAGGTACTGTTTGCTGAAGACACTGAAGCAGTGTCAGATGCTCAGGGAGGCTCTGATATCTGCAGGCAGAGAGATGGTGTGGCATGGGAGGACTAAGGATGAGCCAGCACACTATTGTAGCATTTGTGAGGTATGATGTGACACTCATTCTGGAGAAATGTGCTACAGAACATCTCTCAATATGATAAACTATTCCTGTAGATCTTTGGTGTGTTGATGCCTGAGCTATACTTTAGATGTAGATTCTATAGATTTAGAACTTTAGATTGCCTTGACACGTGTGACTGTGTGAATTGAGCAGATCATTTTCCAAATGTTTGTGTGAAGATCTTGTTTGCGATTTGATTGGTTTTGAATCAACACAGACATTCTCTTGATCATGTCTTTTTGTATAGCCAACAGCTGTTAAACTACTTTTATCAGGAATTTTTTTATTAACAGACAAAATATCTTAAGATAACAAAAATTACTTCCTTGCTTATCAAGATATTAATGATTCACCATTTTCAACCCTGGCTTTTGTGTCTTTGGGGGTTTATTTGCAACAGATGTAAATGATGAATGACCCATGGGTTTCTGTTCCATGTTGCACCACTAGGAGGCTCTGAATTACCATTACTTCATCAAAAGGCCCCTTGTTTATCAAAGATGCATATGGTCAAATGTTAACAAATGATAACTTGACTTATGGTCAAACTCCATATGCAGATTCCACCATCGGTTTCATCTTTGGTATACGTGTACATGAAATTCCAATCTGGCTGAAGTGCATGTGCTCTTGTTAAAGATTTGTGCAGTTTTCTTTATATTTTAGTCGGACAGAGCTGCACTCATCCGCGAGTTGCTTTGATGGATACAGGTGCAACATAACTATTCATTAGTGGTTGTGTATTTCTAATAATTTTTGTAATTCCTTTTTTTTTTATGGTCCTCTTTTAGGTGGAAGTTTTTGACCTACTCTTTGTCACCAGTGAAAGCAACTCGCGGAAGACGTATGTGGTGCATTGTCAGGACTGTGCTCGTCGTGGCAGTCCAAACCTTGAAAACTTTGTCGTTTTGGAGCAGTATAAGATGGAGGATCTGATGCAAGTCTATGACCAGTTCACATTAGTGAGTCAATGCCTTTAATTCCTTCAGATAGTGTTCACATCACTGTTTTGCTTTTCATATATCGTATGATATAGTTGTGTACTTCGTTTAGCTAATTTGTTTTACTCTTTTCTCAACAGGCTTCACCTCTGCCTTCCTCCACATCTTGACATTAACATTAACAAGTTCTAAAGGAAACTCCTCTGGAACGCAACATAACTCTTTCTGATATTCAGGAGTAGTGACCCAGTTCCACACCACTGGTTTCTGTAGCAAATAGCACAAGGCTGCTGGCTCTAAACTGTTTGTCTATGCAACCCAAATACAGAGCATCACCCCCACTGGTCTGGAGTGGGCAAGTGGGCACCTCTCCAGTCTATTCTCGGACTATTTTGACTGGCTCAGCACCACTCCTTAGAGGGAAAAGGCAAACTATATAAAAAGGACAAATCAGTGAAAAATCTTATATTACAACTGGCAAAATCGCTCAAACTACTGATGTGTCTGTTTCCTTTTCTTTCTATTCTTTTGTTTTGAATCTGATGAATTTCTTTCCTTAAGTGATTTATGTATGGGGTGATACATGACTATAGTTCCTTGAATTTCTTTCTCTACTAAAAGAGTACTAGGGTAGCTGGTCTTTCTTAAATTTCTTTAGGCAATGAAACTGAAAAAAGAGAATTATAATGTGAAGGTAATTCATTTTTTTTTTTTTTATCAGTTTATGTTAGTCTTTATATATATCGTAAGGGAAAAACAGCCAAGTCACAAAGAAACATGGGTTGCACATGGCTAATGAGTAAACTTTAATTTGTACTTTTTGTTATGTTTCTAATCTTGTAAATTTACACTATTTATAAATGTGTATTTATTGCTTGAAAATATTGTTGATGGAATGCTGTTATTTTTTGAGAGTACATGCCATTAAATTTTATGGAGCAGCGTCGTTTTAATCATTTCTCTTGTTTTCTATACATGGATTATACTGTTTAGTAAGAAATGTACGGAAAACACTGTCAAACTGTTTGACAGGTGTTTGAGTTATTAAACAGTTTAAATGGAAATGTGGCTATTGTGTGATATGTGAACTGTAGAAATGATGCAGCAGAAAATCTACAGTATATGTAGTGCAGATCGTTCTCACAATTTGGAGTTACTGTTGATCACAAATATTGAAGCTCTAGAACTTGTCACTATACCTGCATTCAGGATACCTGTATCCGTAATCTATATTGCATGGCCTGAAGGGCTGCAGTGTGTCTTTAAGTATTTGAACAGCTTTGTGTATCCTGTGATCAGATTGTGTTGGGTCTGCACAAACGATCAGCTCTGCGAAGACTCTTCCGGGCAGTCCAGACAATTTCACATCCGTAGAAGTGAGCAGTTTGGGCAGGACATGTCTACAGATTAAAGTAAAGCTCTGTGAGGGACGAATGCTCTCACAGGGAGGAGTTCTTGTGCAGGAACCACTCAGACATGAGAACACGTCTGTGTAGTTCTCCTGTGGGTCTGCTTGACTGCGGAATCCTAGGGAAGGTACGTGGGGGTTATTGCAGTGTTATTTTAACTAATTGCATATTAATCATTAAAAACATACCATCATGAGTAAGGCAGAAGGCTTAAGATCATAGCAGCTATACGCAGCTATACAGCTATCAGTTTTAAGCTGATTAAAAAGTGGAATTTGCAAAGTAGCATTAGGAATAAAGATAAAATTGTTTTTACAACCAAATGTTTAATGTATGACTATATATACACACACACACACACATTATTTATATATATATATATATATATATATATATATATATATATATATATATATATACACACATATATATATATATATATACACACACACATATATACATATAATTACTGTGAACTTGGACCTAATGTGTTCTTTTGGTGAAAGGTTTAGGAACAAAATCTGTACTTCAAATATTCATAAAAATAAATGTGGGCAGCCTGGCGCTTGATTTTTTTCTCCTAAAATCTAAACGGATGCTGGGCTGCAAAAAAATGAAAGAACATCCATTGTAGATAGGATGCTGGAATGTTTTTATAAACATTTTCACATATTGTGCTATTATTGACTTATAGAGGGTTAATTTAAATGCAAACCTTAAAAGGTTTATGATATATTGTTTAGCAGTGCATTATAGCATCCCTTTTAAACATACTATGGCCAAATTTGAGTTTCAAATACTAAAAATCCTACAACACATGATTTGTCTATCAGATTTGATTTAAGAAAAATCTTAAGTGAATTCAGATTTGTTGATTTCAGGATCATAATCTTTTTATGTATGGCTCCATATTTCCTTGAAAGTGTCCCTTGTTTTCCAAGTTCACATGAATAAAAGCTTTGTCATAATGCTCACATTAGCATTTCTATTGTTTTAAAATGCTATACCCTCTTGCAGGTCGATGATCCCAATTGTGCTGGCATCCATGATGAAGATTCTTCCATCCTCTGCTATACCAAATATGTCCTCTGAAACACTGGTGTAGAAAAGGCGGAAGTGGAGGCTATTGAAGGCTAAACTTTGGGTGATGTGGAGGATCTGGTAGGCAGCATCAGATCTGTGTGCCAGTGGTGCTGGGTACAAGCTCCTCAAGGGTCTGCTGCCTGCCCACATCATCAGCCTGCCACAAGAACCATGATAGCGTGGGAAGGGCCAGCCCTCAGTGCCTGGAAACATCTAGAGCAACACAACAAGGATGGGGAGGAGGATAGCCTACTCAAGAACTGAATCACGTTTTAATATTTCTAAATGTTTAAAGTTTGAGTTTGGTTCCAGCATTCCTAAGTGCTATTTCATGGATTTTTTTCCTCTAAAGATAACATTCCTCCCAGAGATAATCTGAGGAACAATTAAGGCTGTTAAATAAAGATCCTTTAAAAAAAAAAAAAAAAAAAAAAGGTTTAATAGATTCTACACATCTATAAATATGTGAGTGTATATAGATTTTTATTTGCACTCTTAGAACAAATGTCTAGTTACTTTATACTTTAAATAGAGGTTTCTAGAGAAGTTTTTTTTTCTGAATTTGAAACCTATCTTTAACCTTTAAGGATTTTCTCAAGGGGCAACATGAGTGCCGTTTTTTTTTTTTTAAATAATAATAAATTTAAAGATTGTAACATTCTTTGCATTGGTAATGAACACACAGAAACTAATCATGTTTTATACCTGCAGTATAAGAGGCTGTTGATTGACAGCAAGTGTGTAGAGCAGTCTGAGCTTATCCTTACTAGTGAAGTGCTTCATCTGCACACTGCCCACATCAGCCACTTCAAAGTAGCGGTGCACAATCCGATCCAGCAGCCTCTGAGATGGGCAACGCAGCATTGGTGTGACCAGTCCCTTAGGACAGAGGACAGCAAACACTCTTTTCAGAATTATTCAGAATTATTCATCTAACTATTATAAGCTAAATCATTGCCATTGTATGTACTTATTGAATATTGAATGTATTTTCTATGGGAATCATTATTTTTCTTGAAAAGCCTTTTAGAGAACCACAATAGTAAAGAAATCATAAATCCGAAGTATTTGAAGCAGCTCAGCCTGACATTTGTGCATTAAGGTGAATTGTGTAAAGCTCAGAAAGGTACAGATGGAGACAGACCTGCACCACACTGGGTAACAGGATATTGGACTTGGCCAAGTTCTGGAACCGTGATGTTGCTCTCAGAACTGCTTCAATGCTGCAGGATTTCCTTTTGCCTGCTGAGATGCAAATGCTTTTGTCAGCCAGCTGGTGCAGGTCGGGGGAAACCAGACGTGACAGCACTACGGGCCTCCAGGTTTCTAAATCATCTGTGTAATTTGCCTCATAAGATGTCCTGTTATCTGAGGGCAAAAGCAGTTGATGTGGCAGCCACCTTTCAAACCTAGTGTGACATCAAATTAATTTCACATTAGACCCTACATCTAAAGCATTTTTTCAAGCAAACTATTTGTTGTTTTTTTTCTGCTCTGTTTTCAGTAGTTTAGGTGGAACTAAACAACATGTATCTACTTCAAAGTTTTTTTGACTTGATTTTGAACAACTGTCATCAAACCTTTTCTTCAGTGTTTATTCAGTGGTGATAGAAACACTTGATTTTTGATTGTTGTGTGAACTGTAGTGTATACACACACACACACACACACAAATATATATATATTTGAATGGAAACAGAAAAAAAATACAACCTTGAAATATAGTTATATAGTTTTTAAACTCAGTCACTACCTTACCTTATTTGTTTTTTATAAAGCTTCTTGCATATGGAAGTACCCACACAAGCATTGCATTTATCCAGACCCAGGAAGCCCCTGGAAAAGCTGTTGATGTCCTGTGATAGTACTGTTGAAGGAGTTGAGACCACCAGAGGCAGTCCCAAGCAGAGAAACCAATTGTGCCACCATGCTCCTAATAGCACTTCTGTAGAGAGCATGTACGAGAAACTCCTCAGTGCCATCCCGGCATGGTGTACAGACCTCTATCTTAAGCGGCCTTAAACACCACCGAACAGAGTTTACGGTCTTAGATCTGTGGTCATTATACTGAGAGAACAATATCTGTATGACCACTACCACATAATGCCACACCTCCCCAGGAAACACATGGAGGATACTGATAACCATTGTTGTCATGGAGACTCTTCCTCCCTGCGGATGAATAGACCCTGGGTTGTATATGACCCAAGCCAAACACTGCTAAACCCAACCTAAACATTGTAGACTTGTGCAACTTTTTAAACAACAGCAAAATGAGTCTTATGGACAACATGTAATATTTCTGTTTTGTCTGTGTTCACTCTAAAAATTTTGCATCAACCTCATGTGAATAATCAGATGGATCAAATGTAAGTACAAATGTAATGTACACTTATAAATATTATTAAATACACTATGTATGTTTGTTTATATATATAGTGGGGTTTTCACTTAAAGAACACATTTCTTTCACATGGGTGACAGCAGTTTACTGCCTGAGTAGAGTTTCTGTTCACCCTGTGTCCACATAGGTTTCCTGCCACCTTCCAGAAACATTACAGTAGATGGATTGGAGACACTATCTCATCCAGGATGTATTCCTGTCTCACACCATGTTCCTGGGATAGGCTCCAGCTCCAAAACAAACCTTGCCAAGATAAAGCAGTTACTTAAGATAAATTTAAAAAATGAAACAAGTGATTTCACACACTTATTATATGTAAATAATGTAACGTAAATTTTTATCACATGTAGCGTGTGTTATTATTTTCCCACATGACACAGGTTCTTCATTTGTGATTTTTTTCCGCACCCATTGTATTCATTAATTTTCGCATGGAATTTTCTAACATTAATTCAGTTGCACATCCTCACATACACTTATAGCCAAAAGTTTGTGCACACCCATATTAGCTGTTGAACATTCCATTCCAGATTTAATCCCCCTTTGCTAATAACCTTCATTTTTCTGGAAATGATTTCCACTACATTTTGGAATGCTGCTGTGGGAATCGGTGCTCATTCAGCCACTAAGAGCATTAGTGAGGGCGTTCCAGTTCATCCCACAGGTGTCAATAAGGTGAAGGTCAGGGTTCTGTGCAGGCCACTAGAGTTCTTGTACACCAGCTTTGGTAAACCACTTTATTTTTTATTTATTTATTTTTTGGTGCTTGATTTGTTTGATTAGTATATTTACTGTAAACTTATGTAAAAGAACATGGCATTGTGTTGGTACATGTGCACCAAACAGATAGTCACTAAGTGTAGCTATATACAAACTTTAACATATTAAGTTATTTTACATGCTAAATGAAAATGCCAAATATCATAACACGCTACTCATAAACTGACAGATACAAAGGATTGATTTTTGTGGGTGGAAAAACCGATGCATTTTGAACTGGTCTGATTCACCAGCACATCTCGCAGCTAAATGTTTCTCTGGTGATGAAGCCATAAGTGTACGGAAGGCTTCTGTGTGTAATTACACAGTGTGACCGCTAGAGGTAGAGCTGAGTGAGTGCGTTACTACAGCAAATTACATGTTATTCCGAACCTGTTAGTCATTCGGGTGATTCATAGATCTCTAAAAAACTTTCTTTAAAAAAAAAAAAAAAAATCACTTATTTATTTATTTTTAAGCCGCTCTGAATCACATATTTGATGGCCTTGTATAAACACATGGAATTATTTAAAGATAGGAAATAAATATACAGGAGGTAATTATGTCCGGAAGTTTCCCTGGATAAGTCATCAAACCACCAGAGAGGAAATGCATTCATTTTAGGAAGTTTCTACTTCAAACGTATTCCAAGTAAAGACTAACAGAGTAGTAAAAGGACTGTGGATTCAACAGCGACATCTTTATGACAGTCTGAAGGATTCATGGAAGTAAAAGTTCATCTTGGACATTTTGTGAATTTTACTTTACTATCTCAGAGACTTGATATTTACTAACCACATAAGAAGGGGAAGAAAATGGAACATATCCTAACTTATCATATCGTAATGCAACACCTCATGGTTTTATTTCCACTAAAACAAATATTGGATATATTTACAAGGTCTAAGTCATCCTAGTTTTGTCATCCTAGGCTACTATGAAAATAAATGAATAAATAAAATAATAAAATAAAATAAACACACACACACACACACACACACACACACACACACACACACACACACACACACACACACACACACACACACACACACACACAAGTAGAATAAGGATGTTTACAACTTTTACGCATCTACATTTTGTACATGTGAAATGTCGGAAAAATATTTATTTACATGAATGTTTCATTCTAAACATTAAATATTTTACAGACATTAAAAACTGGAATGTATTGTCTAATTTTCAGTGATTCAGTAACTTCATGGACCTTGTACCATTTTCCTAAACTGCCCTATTTTATATGTCCCAGAAAATCTAAAGCATGTTGTCTTACTCTTAAAGAAAACGTTTCAAACATTAAAATACAAAACCTGTTCATTAATCTTTGTGTTTTGTCACTGTTTTGCACGCAGGGGTGATTTGTGTTTAAAAATCACTACAAATGAATACATGTGAATCTAATCACTTAAGGATTTAGTAGCAATCTTAGGGGAAACAAAAGCAGAACAGAACAGAAACAATCAGCTAGCAAAGTTTGACAAGCTCTATGTATTTTGGCAGCTCGTCGTAACAAGCTGGATTTTTTAGGTGGGATATCCAATGTTCTAGATTAACCCAATGCACCCTGAATACACAAGATACTACATGCTGATTGTTTTACACATTATTATAATCCCAGATTTAGTTGCCACACATGTTTTATTAGAGTTAGTAGAAGAGGATGGAGGGAACTATTATCTAGTGTCTGTCAAGTCATATATGCACACACGCACACACACACTGGATTTCTCCCCTGTCCAAAGTAATAGGATAAGGATAAGTAGTCCAAAAAATGCATGCATATATACTCTTGAAGTTTCTGAGTCACAGTGAATTAATCACTGAATTAATCACTGGTGAAGGTACCGGGTCTGGAGGAAGTCAACGTTATTGACTGAGTGACTCAAGGAAATCTCAGCGACCTGAATCTGAAGCGACCGCTGGGCTAATAGACTAACTGACACCCACAGGTTAAATAACACTCCAGTATAAACAAAGATGTGTGTGTCGATGCCGCAGGGCGCTTGGATGTGTGTTTTGGCCGTTTTATATCGGATACGGGGAATAACTGGCATCTGGCAGCTTTGTAAACAGAGTTAAAGCCCAAACTGTTACAGAGGACAGAATTCCCCCAAATACCAGTCCGGGTGAGTGTCCGCGCTGATGAGCTGACTCACAGGAAGCACTGGATTATAACTGCGCTTTTAGCCAAAGGACACACACACACACACACACACACACACACACACACACACACACACACACACACACACACACACACACACACACACACACACACGCTCTCTGAGTGAAACATTGTGAAAACTAGAGTGTTGTTGCTTTATTAGATCTTATAGGTCAGTGCGTAATTTCTAAAGGATGCCGGCACGTCTGTCTTCAAGGCGTCATGCGACAGTAATCACTTGTAACACTCACACATCAAGCCCTTCGGCGTGTTAACATAAATACCACGCGATGGCAGTGTAGGAAAACCACAACTCTGAAACACACCCAGCTATTTCACAGTTTATTCAGTCCTTTTCTAAGCGAATGAAAGACCTGATCATTTTGCTCAGTGACAAGGGAAAGACACTTATTTATAGATCATGTGCAATTTGTATCATTCGTTTGTTATTATTGATTTTCGGCAACATTGATTTATTGACTGGAAACTGTGCAGTACAATTTTCTAGCCAGTTATATTTATAATATTACAAATATTTATTGGTGAATAAACAACTGCTAATATTGTTCAGAATGTGGAAATGGTTGTTCAGTTATTAAAATGATCAGTATAATATGTATTAAATAACACATATAATTTCTTAATAAATATAATGAATAATGCGCTACTGATAAATAAATAAGCCATAATTTCCTGTTTCTCATTTGCACGTTTTTTTACAGAACAATTATTTTCCAGCTAACTAGGTGAAAGTTCACACCATTCCATTAGTGTAGATCCAGTATTCAAATTCTGTAAACAAAAGTCTGAAAATCAAACACTAAACCCACACTGTAAAAAATCTGATGAGGTATTATATACCTTATAGCCCTGTTCAGTAATACTGAATGCCCATGATTGTTAGGGATCCAATAGCCATTAAAAGTTTGGTGTGTTAGTTGTTTGGAATCTCAGATATAAAAGCTAAGGGTTGACGCACACGTTAAATAAGGGGATCTGTAAAAGGTTTAGGGCAGAGGTGCATGTGTGATGAATCAGTGAGGCAATGTTGGCATGGTGACAGAACATCTTTAGAATCTCTTTAGCTCACGGCGATCATTCACCCACTCCAGATCCACCCTGAAACCCATAGTGCTGCTCTGCTCCAGCCCTCCTTGTGGAGATGTCTGTTGCTGAAGGGATTCATTGGGCATGGAGAAAGTAAAATCCAGATTGTATATCTCTACCTATGACTCATCTCTCACTCACTCCCTCACTGATGTTCCCAGAGGTTCACACACACACACACACACACACACACACACACACACACACACACACACACACACACACACACACACACACACACACACACACACACACACACAATAATATATATAAAATAATAAATGAATCATAAGTATCACTTTAATCAGCATTGTTTTTTCAGATGAACTAAGAGCACAACTTTGAGAGAGACACACAATAAGAGAGAGGTCTGTGTGAGAACTGTCTGAGAGGAACAGTGGGTGCTGCTCTTGTTTCCGTTCGTCTTGGTAAATACAATCAACCTGTGCTTGTGACATGTTTTCCACTGGATGTTAGTTCAGTTATGACTGAATTGACATCAGTGGGTCGATCCAGTGAAGGCTTGTCCTCTGTGCCAGCGTCACTCTGTGGACACGTACAATTCACTTTAATGTTTTGCCTTTGAATGTCAACAAAACCAAGATTGAAAAATAGGTCTGTTAACAAGTGACACTTGTCAAATATTACCCTACATTTGACAAAGGTGTGTGCATGTGTCCAATGCAACACTGTGTTTGCTCATCCACCATAAACCATGAGTAGAACTTTCCAAGCTGAGCTGCTTTACAGTTAAATTATTACTCAAATGATTGCTCTATGTCTTATGTGGCAGCCAGGTTTCTTATTGTAGCCACAGCAGAACAAAAGCGGCTAATTACTTTTTTTTTTATTGATCTAACAATCCAGCTTGATGTTGCACATGTTCGGCTAACACTGTGCACCTTCACTGAGTACATGATTCAGGCCTGCCTTGACTCACACTGCCTGCCATGTAGTTTTGCCAGCAATAGTTTAACTATGCGTCTAAGCGCTCTTTTTGCTCACTTCTTCCATGCTCCATCCCTTTAACATTTTAAAGTGTAGGGAGGGGAGGGCAGTTCAACTTTGTAGAGGAAGCATGGTCATATCCACTAGGAAGTATGACTCAGCCATGTTAAATTTTTTAAGGCTTATTCAGCGTAGCCAAGGAAGTGGTGCTCAGAGAGCACTAAGAAAGTGACCCACTGGTGTACACATTAAGTTGACTGGTATATAGCAGCTGTCACACTGTCTGACCAGCATTATTAAATATGTCCGTAGAACAGATTTGATACTCAGGGTCACAGAATGCATGCACATAGCAGAGAGAGAGAGAGAGAGAGAGAGAGAGAGAGAGAGAGAGAGAGAGAGAGAGAGAGAGAGAGAGAGGAGAGAGAGACTACCACAGATCAAACCCTTGAAATCCATTTCTCTCTTTCCTCTTCCTCATCTCGTCTCGGGTTTCAAAGATTTTGCATGCGAGATTTGATTTCTAAGAGCTCATAGTTAGAAACCAAACTCTTATCAAGCAGGAACATGTGTCTTCATGAAAACTGTAAATTGTCACAGTAAAACTAATTTAATATCACAGTAGTCTTGATCTAAGCACCACATGTGTTTTAAAGTTTCAAACATTTGCAATACATTCTAACCCATTTTAGTTTGCAGCTTAATTTGTGTTGTTTTACAAACAAATATGTGCAGTATACTAATGATCTATAATAAGGGGAGCCATTTTTATTCATTTTTTTAACATTTTGTTCACATAAGTAAATAAACAAATTTTGTGTGGCAGCTTTATAGCTTGTGTATATACAATTTTAGAAAAAGAGGAGCTGAAGTTTACACAAGAAGATTGTAAGAGTGTTGAATCATTAATCAGCTGTGTCCTCCATTATGGACTCTTGACAATGAGAGTTTCGAGGTAATCTTGTGGCGATAACCCCTTAAAGCCTTGTTCTTCACAATGGATGATGAACCTTTCAAATAAACCATCACACTACCACAGACCCCCAGAGCAACTCAGGGTTAAATTCATTGTTCAAGAGCACAATAGCAGCTGTCAGGCAAAAGGCAGGAATGTTAAAAGGTTGGAGTTGATTGGTACTAAGTCATCATCCTCAGTAGCCCTCCAGGATTCATACCAGGTGCCTCCTGTTCATGGTGTGTAATAATAACCCACTGAGATGTTGTAAGGTGTACTTTAGCAATATAGAATCCGTTGCTTTAATATATGTGTTGTTAAACCCTTTGTCTATATTCTACGTTCATTGAAACTCTTTTTTCTCCATGTAGACTTTAAACCATGCTAAATGAATCCAATCCATGACATAACAGTGATGACATAATGGTTACCGAAGATGACAGAATGAATGAACGAATGAGTAAATCAACCAGAATGTATACTGCTGTCTATGTGGATGTGTTTTAAATCATATTTTTCCAACTGCAGTGGAGGGTTTTTGTGGACATTATAAAAAAATATATAATTTAACATAATATAGGTCATACTGACAAATGTCATGATTATACTAATCAAACAAGAAGAGGTTTGTTCTCAGGTGTGCATGTTCAAGTCAAATCACATTGTAAATGACAATGAAGGAAATGTAACACTTGTTTTTTTCATGTACGTGATACAAGCCTTGTAATTGCTGTTTGTTTGTCATGTTTTGTGTAATTGTGTAATTGAATGTACTCATGTTGTCCTGGGGGTCTCCACCTCAGTATGTGGTCAGTGTGTCTGCACTGAAAAAGAAGAGCCCCCAAAACCTTTGGCATTCTGGATAAAATGTACTCAGTTGATTAACACCCCAGCTCATGCTTGCTTTCTCACATACACACAAACCCATGAGCACACTTCATCCAGAAGGCCAATGTAATGTAGGGCAGTCGCTAGGCAACTGTCTTACTCTAAAGCTACTCGAAACAAAAGGACTCACTCTAAAATCACTCTGTGCTGCGGAGTAGAAGATCCTTGGTGGAGAAGGGCAGCAAGCGTGGGCAGCACTAACTTTCTATTCCAGCCAGAGTGTTAGTCTGCCTGGAGATGCCACTGGAACAGCCATTAGGCTGCCAAATGAACCAGCTCATTAGACTGCATTTTTTTACATCAGGTGCTCTGTAATATAATTCAATAAACAAAGGGAGTAGAGTGTCGGAAAAGCAGTGGGAGGGAGGGGTGGGGCAGAGAAAAACTGAAAGAGCTGTACGGGGCCTTGTGTCATGTGCTGTACATTGCTGTCATGCTCTTTTCCTCTTTTTCTCCCTCTATCATTGATGGCTTCTTCCCCTCCTCCTTATTATTGCACAAGTGTTTCCTTTCTGTCCAGTGATGGCCATGAATGGGAGGCTAACCCATGTCACATGGCACTTGGCCAGGGTCAGATGCTCCCTGACAGTCGAGCTGTTCCACTTCGTCAGGACTTTGGCGGTGCTTAGCTGTGTCAGCTGCCTGGCCAGGGCTTGGGCACCCGTGGGCATCAGAGAGAGCGCTGGCACAAGGCGAGCGTTCAGACCCACTGCCAAGCAGGGTGCAGTGCTCCGTTGGCTGCCAGGCCGTTCGCCTCACACTTACCGTCTCCCTCTCAGCCCTCTGGTGTGAGGCTGTGCCATCTGGCTTGTGTGGAATCACTAAACTTTATGTAATATTATGTGGGTGTAGAGATCAATGTGAAGATTCATTAGTGTACAGTATCACTAATATGTTGGTGCCCACTTCCACGATTCCACTAAGATTCAGACAGCATTGTGATGCTTAGCTAGAAGACACACCCTAGTTACAAGGTCCCAGTAACTAATACACAAAACAAAAATAGCTTATAACCCACTATTATTAATTTTAGGGACTATCCAGCTATTTACAAACTATTAGATAATTGACTTAATTATCCCAAATATGCTGCTTACATGAGTCTAGCCACACATTCATTTTCTGTCCTCCCACAATGTATGTAGTCATGTCTGAGACACTTCTTCCTTGTCACATGCACTGAACATAATACAAACCTATAAAATTATGCACTTCAGTCTAACCCTTAGAAACACAATGATAACATAATATGACATTACAGTACATTAGAGTGTGTCACAACTTAAAGACCTGGTTTACTTGAACCTTTGACCCAAATACTCAATACAGTCTGTGAAGGATTAGCAATTTGTGGTCATATGATCCTCCAGTGCCCCCTTCTCTTGTGTCACTGAGTAGTGCCAATGGAAATTTCCATTCAGGAGGTAGGGATGTGAAGTCACCTATAGGCAGCAACAAGACTATTGTCTACTTCTAATGATGTTATTGTTATGTCATTGTTATGAATGATGAGCTGTCATATTATCCATGTTTGTCTGTTTCCCTCCTTTCATGCCACTGGCAGGATGCAATATGGGAATACTTACACCTTGATTCACGACATCGAGAGAGTAGAAAGGAAGGGAGGGAAAGAGGAAGCATGGAGCATCCGCCATGTGTGTGTATAGAGAAAGCACTATGTGTGTGTCTACAAGGAATCTTTTTTCTTGGTCCCTGGTCACAAGGGGTGAGTGAATTATTTTAAGTGTGTTTTCTTTAAGTTTTATTTTATATGGCCAAAGGTTTTTTAAATAATCTTGACTCTTCCTGGAAGGCTTTTCACTAGATTTTGGGGTCTGGCTGTGAGGATTGGCTCATTTAGTGATAAGAGCATTAGACAGGTGATGGGTGAGGATTTAACCCAGGATTCAAATTAATCTTGGAGTTCAGTGGGGCTGAGGTTCGGACCCAGGTTATAACAACAACAACAACAACAACAACAACAACAACAACAACAACAACAACAACAAAAATAATAATAATAATAATTATTATTATTATTATTATTATTATTGTTATTATCAAAAGTCATAGAGCTGCAGTTGGTATTATCTGATGTAATATACGCATCAGAACTGGGTTCCTATAGGGTTCCTATAGTTCCTATAGTAACTGATGATTTTACTGCCATGGTGTGGGAAGGAGAAGGGGTTCAGATATGAAGCTTATGTGATAAAGAAAAAACACATTCATTAACATAGTGCTCATGCAGCACCTTTTAATGTCTTTATTCATTCATATTTAGTACTGTACATCTGCTTTGAACTGATCAGGTTGCTATAGTCTAAATCACTCATGCCTTTATACCTTTAGGCTTACAATGATTAGGTTATTAGAAAGTATTATAGGTATGTACAAATAAACCTTGGATTACAGAAGTGGGCAGGTTTGGCCAAAAGTGTCTCCAGGAGCATGTAGGATTGGTAGGAATGCCTTCATGAGCAGACAGGACTGAGAATAAAAAAAAAAACACTCTTGCCCAACGACCTCTGTAATACCCCATCATAGATATTCTCTTCTGTTGTGAAGAGACAAACCCATGACCATTGTGTTGTATACTCAGTGGGAGGCAAGCAAGTGATGCCTAGAGGATAATACCATCAATTCTACAGCAGGACAAGACTTGCAGTTTGTTTATGGGGTGTATAACCTGTTGAGGCCTCACAGGTAGAACTGAGTAATTTTTTGAGAATGTGCTCCCACCTACGCAAGGGGCTGCCAGAGTCACCAAAGCCTAGCTTTCTGCCCACAGTTAAAGCCATGAAGTATGACTCATGGCAGGGTTTGGTAACTGTATATAACAGGCAGGATCATGTCTGTATGTGCTTAAAAACTTTAGAGATGATTTTATAACACTTCCGGTTGATATTATATCATTAAGTCTGTTTTTCTCATGATTCATTATCTTACTTTCCTGAGGCATGCGCTCACCTATTGAAGCTTTGGTGAAGCTTATGTAATAGTGTGTGAACTTTATCTAACCTGTTTAGAACTCTTTTTTCTTGACTGGCTTGGTTTGAAACAGACATTATATTGGAGCGCTGTTTTAATTATAGACAAGACATTTTAAACAGAAATGGCTAAATTCTGCCTATTACTGTGATTGGCTCATCTTGTGGAACATTTGGAAGGAGGTATTTTTCACACCAAATGTCTCTCCAGCCAGACTGGTTCTCTCCTCACCATACTGGTGAAGCCCACTCTCCATGGCACCCAGTGGAGCAGATGGAATTGACAATTGAAATGTAGAAACTTAGTTGTCAGTTTTTTATCTGACCCTGGCACTGAGGTTTATATCAGTTCTGTACTTCACAATGAGTCACTCAGTTCTGAGAGGGAATACAACACATAAGCAAGAGCTCATTAGGGAGGGATTTTATTCCTAGTATTCTTGTGTGCCATGGAAAATTGAAAATGAAAATGGAACTGCCCGATGTAGACACTTCCAACTGAATCTTTCCTTAGTCACACATTTGGTGGTATATGAACTTGACATAGCTTTATGCGTATTAATTTTACATGCGGTGGGCATGGTGGCTTAGTGGTTAGCACTTTTGCCTCACACCTCCAGAGTTGGGGGTTTGATTCCCGCCTCCGCCTTGTGTGTGTGGAGTTTGCATGTTCTCCCTGTGCCTCGGGGGTTTCCTCCGGGTACTCTGGTTTCCTCCCCGGTCCAAAGTCATGCATGGTAGGTTGATTGGCATCTCTGGAAAATTGTCCGTAGTGTGTGAGTGAATGAGAGAGTGTTTGTTCCCTGCGATGGGTTGGCACTCCGTCCAGGGTGTATCCTGCCTTGATGCCCGATGACGCCTGAGATGCCCGAGAAATTCGGATAAGCGGTAGAAAATGAATGAATGAATGAATGAATGAATGTTACATGCTAAACATCTGCATAGCATTTTACTGCATATTCATGTTTCTGTGAATTGCCTGTGATTGATATCTCTTTTTTGTTATATCTGGGCAGAGATATTTGGGCATTAGCTTGTGAGGTGTGTGTTTGTCTTTGTGTATTTTGGTACTTAATGTTTCTAGTTGAAGTCATTTTAGAAATTTTGCCTTTATATATGTCTGTGTATAATACAAGCAGTAACAATACTTCCTACAGGCAAACTGTACACTTGATATTGGTGATGTAAATGAAATAAACTAAAGATCTGCCCAGCACTTTCCAACTTCACCCTTGGCCTATAATGTGTAATGTTGGATCTAAGGAGGGGCCCAGGATAAAAGCCAGGCCTCGGCTCTGAGGCTCATTATCAGTCACTACCGTCGCCTCACGGAGACCCTGGCAAAGCATCAATTAGCATTCCGCCCATGTCCCAGTGTGCCCTGGAGGACACCCGCTGATGTCATCTCAGAGCACTTGCCTCACAAGTTATCAAAGGAGTGATTTAGGCCCATTGCATGGCATTCAGAAGTTTACATTACTGAAATGCTTTCACTGGACAACCTCTCCCTTTGGAAATCCTTGTTTCAGTGGACGGCTGAGCTAAAATTGTGGTCACTAACAAACAAGACAGCATTAGTTTTATATTACAACCAGAATTGTTCTATTTATTGAAATGAACAACAATTAGACAGTTAAAATATTTGTGGATAAATCTAAATAGATTTATACTGTGCTCATTAGTGACACCAGCTTCTAGCAGCATACTGAATTTAGTTAGTAATAAAAAATCCAATAGTCTAAAAGTCACGTGTGCCTCATGGGTGAGGCAGCATTGAGGGGAAACAGCCCAGCAATGGATCAGACCTGACTGTATCCTTCTTTTTATTGAAGTGATTCCAGTTTTTTCTGGCTGGACCCTGTATAGAGCACATGCGGCCCCATGACCACCTGCATTGACTTTGACATTCCTGCTGTCCAAGCAGTACGGTGAGGGGAAGCGACATTATTGGAAACACCTGGGCTTGATCATTAGTGCATGCCCTGCTGTCCTGGCTTTTTGCTAGCTGCCATTTGGCATACGCCATATCCAAGCACAAAAGAATGAATGATATACGGCACAGGCTCGCAAATGTGGAGCTACTACTGGGAACCATATTGTTTGCTAAATTAACAGTGTTCATTTAGGCTCTAATGGGAAACAGGAGCACCATGGTGTTCATTAAGGCCATGTTATGTTCTCTGTTTATTATTTTTGTTGATTTGTTGTCTTGATAGTCCCAGTATTGCTTAGTAATGTAATAAACTAATTAAAATGATGCAGAAAAAGTGTGGAAAATAAGCTATATTCCGATATAATTGAATTGAAAGATGGACACTGAAATGTATACAATGCTGTCGAGAAAAACTGATCTGTGCTCCTAGGAAGTATTGCATCAATACTGTGACTGTGTCTGATAGATGAATTTCTCTATAGATACAGAGATTCTTCATTAGTCTTTGTTTGACTGTAAGTCTTGATATTAATAAGACAATACCCCAACTCCTTGCGAGGGAGAAATTGAGGGCAAATTATTGTTTTGTGTCACCTTTTAGAGTAAAGCTATTTTTTTCTAGCCACTTATTTTTCATTCAGTTTGTGTGTGAGGGAGACTCTGAGACAGCACCTCAGTGTGTGTTCTGGGAAAAGGATCTTCCAGATTAATAATGGTGATAAGGATAGAGCACACTGTTGTCATATGCAAGATTCTATTTTTGTCCTTAGCAAAATTGTGACAGTCTGTCAGGGGTGTGCTGCCCTACAAATTTCATCACTGAAACCAAGTGTGTTCAAATAGAATTCTTGTTCATGTACAGGGGCCTCCAAAAATAATGAGAAACACTCCAGGGTATGTTTCATTTCTTTTTTCTTTATTGTGTTCTCAAGATTTACTTTAAACATTTAAAAAACGGTTATTTACTTACCTATTCATATAATAAACCAAGGAGCATTTTTGGCCAGCCTGAAACCCAGCAGACAATGTAGCTGTAGATTGTACCACACAGAAATCTACATTGTATGCCAGGTTCGGGACAGCACAAAAGAATTCATCATTCGCCCTCGCAAAGTGATGGGCTTCTGCATGTGCAAAAGATTCACATTCATTATTTCTCAGCCGTCAGCAACTGAAGGCATTCACACAAATCCAGCCACTATGACAGCCTAATCACACAAAGAATGTGACATCTTGCCTTGTCCTTTGTCATCAAATCACTCAAACTGCATCTTCAACAGTCAGCCGAGAGACAGTGGATGGATCCATTCATCGGACAATACCACCACGTCAAAACAAAGTTTGAAATAATTTCTAGTTGCTTCAACAACACCGCTGCATGCAGAGTGTGTGTCAAATTATTTAGAGAAACAATAAACCAGATACACAATAAACTAATGGAGATGTATGAAAAGGTCACAATCGGAAAGTCTTATGGGCAACTAAAAAAAAATTGAGAGAAGGAAATGTCTTCAGCCCTTCTAATACAGAGAGAGTGCTATTTTGTGAATGACAGGTCAAAGTCAGCATACCACACAAGCTGAATGGAATGTGCCAACAGGAAGCACAGAATGCCATCAGAGACCCAGTAGCCAGATGTAGCTGCTGATTGCAACACAGGATCTACACTGACTACTGAGCAGCTCATGAGCAAACCAGTATCACAGAAACAGCCTTCGTTGTAAAATGGAGTCATCTTCAGTCTTCGATCTTGGCATTCTCATGCACTGAAAGGGGGGAGAGAGAGAGAGAGAGAGAGAGAGAGAGAGAGAGAGAGAGAGAGAGAGAGAGAGAGAGAGAGAGAAGGGTTCATGGTTAGAAATTGTGAACAGAGCCATTCTTTCTTTATGAAACCATGCACAGAGGGACAACAGTAGGTGGAGGATAATTTCATGATGGGCATTTTTAAGCACACTGTTAACGCTTACAAATAGCACTCATTCATCCCCATTAGCCTGCAGTCAGAAAGGTATGCAAACAGAAGCTGTGATTCTGCTGCACATGAAGCACCTCTGTTAACAAAGTTGCAGTTCATACGGTTTCTACAATGTTTTGGCTCATATATGAGTGGAATGGAGAATGGAAGTAAGTGGAAGCTATGATTCCAAACAGTGAACCTAGTGTTTGACCTCTTTAACTCACTGGACCCCAGAATGACTATAGATTTGTCCCTTGCTCATCTAACTACATAATGTTACTAGAACCTTCAGTAAATTCATTCATTCATATTTAGTAAACCCAGTAGGAAAACACCCCGGATGAGACACTATCCAGAAAACAGATATGCCTGAAGCTGACAATTGAAATCACTTCCAAAATCGTATTTTAATGGCACTGCATTGGGGACCTCTTCAGCTTTTCTTGTGTGTGCATTACAAATGTGAAATATTATACAGAATATACATAATAATTCAAGACAAGCCCCTGAACCCAAGTCGCAAAAACAGTGAGAGCAAAGACAATCCACATCCTCAGTAAAGGCTCCAGCTCAGCATACCTGAGACCTTGTGATCATATTTGATTCTTGTACCAGCTGATGGTCATTTGACTCTAATTTTTCTCTGTTATGGAAACTGTTCCCACCCTTGTGCCCCCCTTGTGTCTAAATTCCAACACAATGTCCCTGCTAACTGTCAGTGCCTGCCTGATGAGGCTCTGGGATGGAGGCTGGGTGATTCTGAGCATGGCAGTGCAGACATGTCCAGTGACATTATCCTGCACAGTAAAGACACAGTCAGAAGAAGATACAATATGAAGTTGCTAGAGTATAGCTATAAGCCTGTGTGTTCAGTAATGATGTTCCCACTCTCAGGTAAGAGCGGCTTGTCTTTGTGAGCACACAGAAAATGGTAAATTCAGACTTGTCACTCTGGAAACGCTGATGTAAAAATTGCAATATGTTGGCTGAGTGGAATATGTGTTGTGGTCGATGTTTGACTTGTGCTGACAAAGCTTGGTGGCATTTTACGACACTGTCCACCACATGTCACAATACCGATTACTAAACAGAACAATGAGTGAGTCATAATCATAAATTTATGGGTTTGTATTGGCCTATTAAAGTATTACGGTCTGAATATAAATGCGTATCGGTGTCTGATTTACTCAATTGCTATGAATCTGACTAGTTTGACTTTTGCCTCCTTTTCAAGATGTGCCAGAAATAAATAAGTTTAGATCCCATAGCTCTTTGAAGACTGATAAATTCATGGCAAGATTTACCAAGATTTACTAATGATAAATTTATTTTATTTATAATATAACAAATTCTAAATTAACAAAGATTAGGACAAATTAGTTGAATGTGCTGCAAAATATGTTAAACACCAGCAAATCTTGGCATTACTAGGATCTCTGCCAAGTGTATGTCTGTGTGTGGTTGGGGGGGGGCTGTAATATAGCCTGACGTTCCCTAGGGAGGCATTTGCTTCCGGCTGCTACTCTGTTGTATGCCCCAGGGGTGAGACACAGTCTCAGTAATGATCTGTAGCCATCAGGAGAATTTCTGAACATTCCATTCATAACCTTCCAGGTCTAGTAATCAGCGCAGAGGGGGAGGTCAAACAACAGGGAGAAAGAAAGAGCTTATATTCTAACCTAAAAGAGAGTATATTCTACCCTATATAAGTCACTTATAAAGTGCTTTCTTTGCTTCTACTTTAAGTGATCATTGGATGAAACTTAGCAAACCAATAGTGTTCTTCTCTTAAAATTACTGGTTTGATTTTTCTGTTATTTTGCAACATTCACTTTTATTTCCGCAAGACTAAACCATAATGGAAACTATAACAACTATAACATCCTTTGCACTATCACTCTGAGCTAGATTCCATTCATGTAATTGCTAGCAATGTGCAACAACAGAATTGAAAAAATATATAATATTAAAATTATAATAAAATATATAATATAATTCGGATAAAGCGGTAGAAAATGAGTGAGTGAGAGTGAGTATATAATATAATATAATAATTGTTTCACTGATCTTACCTGAGAGCTAGAAGATGGCATAATCACGTATCAAATGAAACTGGAATATGAGCCCTCTGAACCTGTAAAACAGAAGAAGAACATAAATGTATAAAGTATTTTTTCAAGCCAATTTCTGAAAACAATATCAATGCTACAACTTTAATTTTAATCAGTACTGTATGATTTTTATAATAATAAATATTGATATCATTCCTTATAATCAGCATTGAGAAACAATGAGAAAATGACCATCTGTGAAATTGTACAGCTAGCCAGCCCTCATGTTGAGTAGATGATGCTCAAGCTAATCCAACAATCTTCCTGAGTGAGGCTCTGTCTGTGCCAGAAAACATGCTCCATTTTACCTCAAAATGATTAAGGATTCTCCTTTATTCACTAACAAAGAGTGTTAAAGAGGTGAGTTTATATTCGAAAGAGTTTCTATTCTTGCAGGCTGCAGAGCTTTTCCTCCTAACATCTCATCTCTAATACAGGATCCACTGGTCAGAGAGAATCAAATAGTATGCTAGACTGTTGCAAGAAGAAGCCCTTGTGAAAAACTTGATAGTGTTTAATTTTAACCAGGTTAAAGCCAGCAAGAGAAGTAGATGCATACTATTTTATGAATACAAAAACACAAAAAATATTCTGAAATATTTTTGAAATTTTTCATTTGCATTTTTACTACTAAAACCAAAAACTGCACATAAAGTGTGCACTATTTGGAAAGATCAACTTATACACTACTATTAATAATACTGTACTGGCTACTTTGCTGGCAGTGGATCTGTTGCTCGTGGAGCCAATATTTGGCAGATCCACAGCTTGCTTTTCGGGTGCTGCTCCACACTATTTTTACTATCATGGCTCTAGGGCTAAAAAAGAGAGGGGATGGTTAAGAGTGAGGGCTGGTGGGGGTGGGAGTTAGGGGGGGTAGTAGCCTTGCTGGCAGGGCTATTCCTGGAGCCCCAGTATGTTTCAGTTGATGTGGGTTTCCTCTAAGATGCCTGAGAGATGACTGGGCCTGACCACATCCACATTCTGTGAGGAGCAACAGCCAAACCCCTGACCAGGGCTCATTCAACGTGGTCTGCCACCAAACAGGAACTGAATCGTTGCCCTCACCCACCAGAAGAGGTGGGGCAGCAAGGGGAGGGGGAAGGAGTAAGTGTGAGTGTAGGGGTTTGTGTGAACATGTTCCTGTTTGGGTGTAAAGCAGGGGTTACATGATGCAACTTTTATGCAACTTTTGTTATTTGCAATACAATTGCATTTAAATTACAGTTCTATCTTATGCAACTCACATTAGGCAATTTCCAATCAGTAAGCTCAATAAATCCAGGAGATGTCATCAGGTAGACAAGTAAATAAACAAATTCATGGAAAAAGGTGGTATCTAATAATATCTGCTTAACATTACATTGCACATCTAATTTGCTTGACATAACATTGCACAGCTAATTTTCTTGACATAACGGCAAATAGCGTCACACAGCAAGAAATTCACATTAATGTTTTCTATATTTATATAGATATGTGCCATAAACAAAATCTGTAAGAAAAGGTTATATTCTGCCAATGTTCCATTTCAAACGCCAACTGAACGACGACTTTAACTAATATATGCAGTACTGAGTATGGGGTTTGACAGGTTGTAGGTTGTGTTTGTGCATTTTATTTATGCAGTTTGCTGCATAAATAAATGCACAAACACAACCTACAACCTATCAAACCACATACTCAGTACTGCTCATAATAGTTAAAGAGAGGTGAATGCTGTATAAAGTTATATTTCCTTCAGCCACTTATCAGTAACACTCTCAATGCAATCACAACCAACCCAGACCCATTTTTACTTATGACACCATAACAGAAACCACTACACCCCTATATCTCTTTCAACCAGTGCTCACACC
Organism: Tachysurus fulvidraco; assembly: GCF_022655615.1. NCBI lineage: Eukaryota > Metazoa > Chordata > Actinopteri > Siluriformes > Bagridae > Tachysurus > Tachysurus fulvidraco. The sequence continues at coordinate 17,260,415 of NC_062523.1, read as the reverse complement.
CTAAAATCGACTTTTTTCTGAAGACCCCTTGTCTTCTGCCAGTTGCCTGTCGTCATTTTGAAAGCAGCCTGCAAATTTCAGTTACTGCTGTGACTTCCTCTGAAGATACACGCTTGTTGCCTTGATGATGGCTATAATCCCAGAGCTGTCTCATGAAAGCTGGTTGAGAATTGAGGAACTTCATGGGTCAAAACACAGATGTATTACCTTCATAATAAGGTGGTCCCCTCACATACCAGAGCCTGATGGGTTGTTTTTTTAAGTCTAATTTAATTTGTAGAAGAGCCTTCAGCTGCAAATTGCCTGAGGTCTGGACCTCATGAGATACCTATAAAATACTAATGTTACTCTTTACTTTTTTACTCATTTGCCCCATTTAAGTGTGGAGATGCTAGTGATTCCCAATTTTCATATAATTACATTAACTAATTGCTCAAACATTTAGAAAGTGAAAGTAATTGGTCTAGGGCAATTTCAAAAATGTCGCTAACTTCCAGGAGGCTATACAAGTTATAAAGCCTACTTTAGAGGTCATCGAATACAAGAAATCCTTGCCACTGAAGACAGCAGGCTGACAGGAGCAGTGTGAATTTAATTTGCTTTATGGCTCTTTAATGCAGGGAAAAACATCTGTGTGTAAGCCAAGTTCAAGTTTAAAAAAAAAAAAAGAATTCATTGCTATGTGAACCAACTGACATGTGACCCATAGAGGTGTACACAAATGTGTACTGTAAACACATCCTCTGCCATTTATGTTGAGATATTTGCGACCACGGTCAACTTCATTGCCACTATACTGTTAAAGCAATGCTTCTTTTAAGTATTCTGGAATTACATATACACCCATGGACTGAGGAGCAATAGATTTATGTTCTTCAGTGTGAATAACTCTCTAAGTCTCCTTAGGACCGGCCGTGCTCTTGAACCATGCTCAAGTGTATAGCATTACATCTAAATGAAGGCCGATAAATTCCGTTCCATTAGAGCAGCACAACGCTCCTTAAAATAGCCATAATACTTGCTCTGTTTAGGAGCACACTGACCCTGCTGCTGATGTGTGACCATTTCCACCTTTATGTGCACACCATGAAGGCAGTGAAGAGTTTGGGAAAGAGTTTAGCCTGCCAGTGTTCCAACAGGAGCATCAATAACACACAGCGGAGGATTTAACAAAACATGCATTCTTTATGAACAACCATCCCTTGAGATGTAAATCTTCATAGAGAATACTGCTTTTCAGCCCTGTCAGCTTTTACATTCTGGCTATTGAGCAAACACTATTCATGGTGCCTCTTGATGCTTTTTAAGGAAAGTCATTTTCCAAAAGACATTTCAGGACTAGTGAGCAATTCATTTTTAATAAAAATGAGCAGATTAGTATTTCTCTGCAATTCTTCTGATATGGTTGAGGCCAACCATCAAATCTGTGAATCACAGATAGGGATATTTTTCTAGTTATGATTTGCTAAATCTATATTTGCAGGTCCTATTTATTTTGGGGTCTTGTTTGTTTAAATAAAGAACATTATCATTGTAATTCCTGTCTGAAATGATCCAGTCATTGTCCCTGTTGCTTAAGAAGTATTCGTTGGGTGAGCATGCTGATGAATGTTGATTTGCTTGTTCTGAGCAGTTGAAATGTATCTGTATGACTTTGAATGAGCTGGCAGTCATATACGTTCATTCCACCACGTGTCTGTTATTTTCTTTCCTCCATTCCATCACCAAGCAAGTGTTCGGTTTCTCTTTCAAAAATATCTGAATAGGAGTTTTATGTATCAAGTAGCAAACTGTACTGTCAATTCTTGATGTTGGTGTAGGTATCTCTGTCTCATGCTGGATGTTGCCATTTTGAGGTGTTCAGCATTTTTTTCTAGAATTAAAATGAATTAGTTACTCACAGTATGCAGTGTTGTTCTGTAGTCTACTGGGTCATTTACTACGGCTAAGCTCACCAGTGTCTTGTTACTCACTCGCATTAAAAAAAAAAAATTTTTAGTACACATGTACAGGCTATGTATAAAAAGATTTGGGATGTTTGTATGGTTTTTAAAATTAAAAATATATAGAATATTTTGAGATGTTGTATACATCTCCCAATGATTCTCCTGTTTCACGATATGTTTCTGAACTCCACACTGAACACGTGTGGAGTTCAGTACACTGTCTGTGTCTTTCCCAGAAGGGGAAACACTGCCCAAATATGGGCATGGTGTCACACACAAAAAAGGGTGTGTGCAAGTGCATGCCCTGCCATTACCTGAGCACGTACGTCATGCACACACCCTCATATTCACACAACCACATCTGCTATCATATCTCAACTGTCATTACCAACTGCAGTGAAGTAAGAAGATAGAGTGGGTAAGGAATGCAAGTCTGTTACAGGATGCTGTTCTTTACTCCACAATTCAAGCTTGAGACTTCTGTTGTTGTGTAAACAGACTAGTGTAAGCCTAGCAAAAAGAGCAAAATCTCATCCTGGATCTCTTCTGGAATCACTCAAGTTATACAAGCTTGTCCCGTGGGACCTGTACGGTACTCATGGCACATTAACCTACTTAGTGTCATCACTGTGATGGTACACACCCCTTGGTATGCATATGTGTTACCTTACACTCTCTACCTGGGTGTTACGTGCCACTGTATGCCCAGCACCTTTTCACCAGCCACTCCTGCCTTAGTGGGAGTAGGTGTGACATTTGACAGAGCAAGTGAAAAATGAGTACTCTATTCTCTCCCTTACAAAAAAAAAAACCCTTGATGATTCATTAGTAGCGACGAAACTACTTCTCCTGCAAGAGTGCCCTAAAAAATAGTGACACGCCCAATAAGTACTATTTGACATAAACTGACGTCGGAGGAATTTGACTGTGCAGCAGATTAATCAAAGATCTTGTTAATAATTGAATAAGAATATTATCTAAATAATCATCGTAACACCAATCTGCTATGAAGTTGTAGTTAGAGACAACAGAAGCCCTTCTCTGATTCTGTTCTAATACTTAAATTGTACCATTTTGTGACTTCCACAAAAAAGCTGGCCTTTTTACCATATAGCAATCCATCCTGAGCAGGGCTTGTATGGTGAGAGTAAGAACAGATCTTGGCACAGATACAGGGAGGGGTTTGGGAGTGGTTAGTATTATATGGTGCTAAAGCACAAAGGGTGTGTGACGATATAAGAGACTGATCGCGGGAGGGGGCCAGGGAGCTGCACCTTCCCGTGAGAGTGTGCTGCACGCACAGAGGTCAATGTGTGACCGCTGCATTCCTTTCTCGATGGACAAAGCATCAGTCCAACAGAAACCCGCACACACCCTCCCCACACCCATACTCTCAGTCTTCCACTTCCGGTCAGAGCCTCCAATGGTGGCCGCTAGCCTTGAGGTCTAATTTTAGGGCGGCTATTGTGTGAGCTAGTTTCCGGGAGGAAAATAATTAGGTTAGTGTGTAAGGCAGCAGTTTTGTGGCCTTTGCACCTTTACAGGCCGGTCTGAGTATGTGTTCAGTTACTACAGGTTAGTGGCAAAGGTACACTGTAGTTAACAGTGTTTCTACTAGAAGAATTTAGTACAACGATTGTCATAAATTGATGAACTATGAAATATGTAGCTTAATATCTTTTTTCTAAAAAAAAATAACATTTCTCAAAAACTACAATGCGTGGCATAATTCTTTAAATAACGCTTCTTTATAATTTAAATGTCTTGAATTCGAAACATACTAGTATTTCTATTCCAAGTTTCTATATTTCCTTAATTTAAAACTAATAGCTGCACTGTATTTTAACCAAATCAGATGTTCTGGTGTCCCTGGACTCTGTGCTTTGGAGGCAATTAAACAATTTTCTGAGAAAAATGATTGTTGGCACTTAATGCTTACTTTATAAAGGTCAACTTCATGAGCTTACTCTGGATTCTGATGAACAACATCTGGGCAAGAGGCCAGATCAAGCACACCTGCCTACGTTCATGTTGTGTGACTACACACAAGCACACACACCAATAGCTTTTGTCCAATAGCTTTCGGTCCAGCGTCATCCTAACAGCTGGCCGGTAAGAGGCAGAAGGTACTGTAAGAATAAAGACCGGTAACTCCACCCACTGGCTGACCACTCATGGGCTAACCAGAGAGCTTGTCATCTGATTAGCTAATAGCAACTGACCAATCAGCACTGGACTTTCCCCAGCCCATTCATTCATAAGAAACAGCCTTGTGCTCTATAGGACAGTGTGTACATAGTTCCTCATTCAGAATTCGCTAGAAGCAGCCGCAACTTACTCAGAAGGGGGGCATTCAGAGGGAGAGAATCTCATGATTGCCACCAAGGGGAATTCCCCTCTAATATTTTTAAATAGATTAGCCTGTTCAGGGACCAGCTCAAATTATTCCATACAAAAGCAAAACCACAAAAAATCCAGACTTGTCTCCTATGGCAGCTCAAGAATCAGTTTCAGTTACTGAAAAATCTATCGCCAATAAGGTTCCTCAAGTGACACGTTGATAAAGCAAGATAATATTTTTCAGTTCTAGCCACACAAAGCACATATAGCCACATAAAGTAACAGATGCAAAAACACAGGAGCATTAATATAAAGCATAATTCCTCTAATGATTGGGTTCTAATTCTGACATTTCTTAGACTAGTTATTACAAATCTGCAAACAATTTCTCAATTTTAACATGCACCATATGATATCCATTAGTAGCCAGAGCTTTCCCCCCCCCCCCCCCCCCCTTGTTCACTTACTCAGTCTGGGAGAAAGGAGTATTTCCTGATGGCTGAATGTTGCTTGCATGTGCTGAGTCTCAGTCTTCTCCCTGTCCAACCTCTTCTGAAGCCACAATCATAGAGATACAGAAAGAAACACAGAGAGAGAGAGAGAGAGAGAGAGAGAGAGAGAGAGAGAGAGAGAGAGAGGAAAAGAGATCAGATTCACAGCATGTCAGTGCAACAGAATTACTGCTGAAAAATAAAACAGAGCTTCAGTCAGCTCAAACGTATTACCAGTGTTCTCCATATGATTCCCAGTTTGAAACTCTCTTTTTCTCTCTTCCTTTCTGTCTCTCTTTTCTGCTCTGTCCTTTTTTCTCTTTCCAGTCACATTCTCCGGCGGCTAATCAGTAACAGTCTTAAAGTGACAGCAACATTGGTGATAGAATCTGTAGATGTTAAACCAGAAGTGTTTTCTTGGTTCAGCGGAGACCCTTCCACCACTCGAGCCTGAACTGACTATCACTGTTATCACTGTCATCGGATTTAAAATCCTCTCCCTCCCTCGCTCTCGCACTCTTAGTTACTCCCTCCCTTCCTCTAGACCGTCCCCTCCTTCTCTCTCTCTCTCTCTCTCTCTCTCTCTCTCTCTCTTCCTCTCTCAACCTCTTTCTCTCGCAAGCAGTTATACACTGCAGACTGACTCCCAGAGGTCCTATAGCTGGCTTTGAGGGGCTGAGCATTTCTCTGGCAACCTATCACTGTTCAGCACAGTGTCCTGTTTCAGCACTCTGAATTGAGAGGTTAGATAGAGGACACCCATTCAGAAAAAAATTAGTATAGTGGGAGGAGGGGAGAAAGAAATAACCTCTTGCAGTGTGTTAGTCCTCCACAGACATCACAGTCTTTCCACAAAACTTAACATCTGTTATGTTATCCATGGAAAAATGGAAACAAGCACATTTGTCATATCCAGTGAGTGATACCAAAGTGAACCTATTTGCACATTTTTTACAGCAGGTTAGAGAAACATAATTAAGTAAACCATTGGGTAATATATTATCAATAACAAATTATGAATTATGATTCATTAAATCTACATAGAAAGAGTGGAAATTTGTGATAATGTGACAGATTTTTTCCGAACCTACATCCAAATGTCATTTTAAATCTTTATGTCCAAGCTACTCTATACCAAAAGGATCTTTATAGTTTATGGAAATCCAATAAAGGCATGGCCACAGAGCAAGTTTGCTTTTTGGACAGGTAATCCTGTTCTCAGAAGTGGTATAATCTAGCTCCTTCCCTTTAATCTGTAGCCCATTCTGCATCTCCAATAGCCACTTCTGCATCCAGAAGAAAGTACCAAATTTTACATGGGTTCTGGGAAACCTACATTGTACAAGGGCTCAATGCCATTTTCTTTCACGAGCTCACCTTTCACCTGGATTAAATCAGGAAAGAGACAAGAGGGAATAAGGGAAAAATGACCAATCCACCTGCTTGTCACTCTCTCAGCGGCCATGTGGAGCCACAGCGGCACTGAAACTACTTTTAAACGCCCATATTTGTGTTGTTAGTCACCAGGAGAGTGACTGAGTCACCCCCACGCACTGCTGGCTGGGCCAGGCTCAGATCTCACAAGCTTTGTTTTACCCCTCGATTCATGGGAAAAATAACCAAATTCAGTCCAAACATAAAGTACATCTTACACACTTGAACAATTCTTCATACACTCTTACTAATCCAGCATTGGTCTTCCAGGACAGTTAGTTACATAAGAGTCAGGATAACCTATACACACATATTCACCCATCCTAAGAATTCTGGAATTTTATTTTTAGAGCTCTACTGTAGGCGTTTGTCTAAGATATTAATTTATGAGTCAAAACCCAAATATATTCCAAAATATTGTTACCGCTATCTTTTCAACTAGAAAATTAGAAATGATTACCCCCCATTTTCTTAGTGTTATATCCACATAAACACACTGATTACACTACACTAACTATGATAATACAATCATGTTTTTGTGATATTTTAATGAGCAAGATGAGCTTACATACTATGAGTATAGATCTTTCTCTCCACTGCCCATTTCTCCCTGGCAGTCTGTGCATGGCAGACGGTGTGTGTGAGTGTGTACTGTGTGCATGTGTGTGTTTGTTATGTCCCGCTGTGTCAGTCTGGATGGTCCAACCAAGCTCACCGCAGCATAGACAGCTTGTATTGAAATAGCGGAGAGGAGGTGGTGATGAATCACACATCGTAACGTGTCAGTGCGTCATTTTCAAATTGTGTGCTTGTTCTTGCTCATTTTCTTGTCAGTGGGCTGAAGTTTAGTGACTCAGGAGCTTTGAAATGTAAGTACAGAGCGAGCTGGAGCACTTATTGTTGTTAAAATCATGTGCTTCCAACTTGTTTCATTTAAGGGTTGAATTACTTCCAGAGGAAGAAACACGTTGCTCCCAATTTCAGAATTATCTAAACTACCTTAGATATTAGATAATGACTTCTACTAACATACACATGTTACATCGTGGCTCGTGAGATCAGTGACTTAATGGAATATTACAAGGTTCTTCTCTTTTAGGAGGGAATTCATAATGCCATATTATCTTAGAATTAAAAAAAAAATCCATTTAAAGCTAGAAAAAATGTCTAATATGTCTATGTATTTTTAAAACGATCTAAATGTATTTAACATAGTTATCATTTTGATTGAATTTTTATTTTTTATTTTTGTTATTTTAATGAACATGACCATTTTATATATAATTTTAGTTTACTTGCTTTTGTGAATTTAATTTTATTTAAATCAAATATACATTTTTTACTCTTTATTATCACTATATATTATATATTTAGTAGGGATTCAGTGTTTACCAAAATAAATTTAAATTGTGAGATTAAAATGATTTATGTATGATTATATTTACACATGTATCTTATTAGCCGTCTGTTAGTTTGAAAAGCATTAGGCATTTGATTTCTAAAACCTAATTTACCATTAGGTTTTGGACGAATTTACCTGATGTTTTTGTCTATGTAAATCCTATGCATTAATATGCTCATGTATGTTTAGATCAAACAGTGTTTTTTTTTCACAGGCTGATTTTCCAGGCAGAAAATATGATCTTCTAAATGAAAGAGGGTAAAACAGGTCAATTTAAATGGTGTTTAGCTTTAAGGACATCCTGATTATAGCTTTAATCTGGGTAGGGCAATATTTCAACCACACTGAAAGACAGGAATGTTGCTATCTTTAAGCAAATAAGGAAGATAAGAAGCTCTCATTGGAATACAGTTGCATTCCTGGCATTCTTCAGTTGTAGAAGGTGTAAGCCATGGCTGCCAATAGCTCCATAAAGGTAGAGATTAAAGAGAGGCTGAGACCCTGCTGCCTGACCTTTTACCCTCACCAAGATGAATGAATTTCTTCAGATTGGTAAAATGGAGACCCTTCCTTAAATCCTATAAGCACTACAAAATTTAAATGAAATATTAACACATAAGATCAAACACTCAGTTTTGTGCCAGCAAACACATTATGAGTAATAATCAGTGATCAGCACCTCAGCACTCACATTCCTTGATATTACAGTGAAATCCTAACCCAAGCCCTTTACATAGTGTAGCAGACAGCACTCTAAGCAGGTCACTACATCAAACACAGAGGAAAAGTGCCTGGCATAGTGACCATGCATTCAGAAAGAGTACATTCCACACATGACTTGGCCTCAACAGACTAAGCAATGTAGGAATCTGGACAGTCAGCTGGCGAGGGACATCAGGATGATAAGGCACTCCCCTATTGGTCTTAATCAAGCGTGCCTGCTTGGCTCACCCCTGGCACTGCATGGCTATATTAGGTGGCTGCAGAGTTGGTGGTCAGAGAGTAACAGCAGCATTACTACAACGTCATGGTCATGCTGGCAAGGCATGACTTCACAAGCCTTATCAGCCACAGATATGGCATGCTTGTTACATTCCACATCACACACATGATCACACCCACAGGCCTGTCTTTTAAAGGCACAAAACCTGCCAAAGAGATGCCTGGTAGTCATGCCAACCATGTGTTTGAAGGAGCTGACAATGAGCAATTTGCCAAGCACATTGAAGAAAGTGTGACCCAACTAGGAGAATGTGAACACTCCCACTGAGGAAATGGGCACTGTATTAAAGCTCTATTATCATTATTTATTTATAGCTGTGATGATTATCATATACATTAAACTCACATGGATACTTACTCTCAATTCCAGCAGTGTTGGCTATTAATACTGAACATATACAGTCTTATATTAAATAATCATTTTCTATGTGAAATCTAAACACAGATGACAACTAGCTTTGAAAATGCGTAGTGTAATCACTCCCAAATACATCACACCTCTAATGATTCATCTCTCAAGCCTCGCTGATATTAACTATCCAGCATCCTGAATAATTATAGGCAATTAGCATCTATGTTGTTCTGAAAGCGTGAAATCCTTCAGTGGTAAATCAATCAGATAATAGGCAGGGAGTTATGGCCCCTCTTTACTGTCCCTTGTCACCAGCAATGGCTGGATTTTGGGTAGGAGTTGGATGGTGGGTGGGAAAGAGTGTGAGAGCATTTAATGGAGCCTGCCCGTCTGCTCCTCCACCCTTTGGCTGGCCCTTTAAAAGGTGTCAGATGAAAAGCAGCTGAGATTGCTTCTCTCTCTCTATCTCGCCCTCTCTCTTGAAGCTGCACTCACTTGCTAGCATCCTGCTTTTGCTCGCCCCCTCAACACCCACATGTTTTCCCTCCTTCTCTGCTTCCCACACACTCCCCGCTCCTCACACGCACTCACTCATTCTCACCCACATACGCACACAAACACGCCTAGGCTGCCGTCCCCCAGCCTGCCGCCTCTGGCTGTCCTGGATAAATCAGGATGCAGGACCCCCGCCTTGATTCTCACTGACCCCGGCACTTTCTACACACTTACATCCTGGAAGTGGGTTGTCCCCGCTGCAGCATTAGCTAGCACAGCCTAGTCACAGCTTCCCTGTCCTCTACCTCAGCTGAAACAGCAATTGGAAAGAGGGAGCAAGAACAGCAGCAGTTCACACCCTCATCCTGGAAGTTCCGAGCGTGCTCTTTATAAACATTCCATTCTCCCCAGTATGCTGAGCAGTGTTTCCTGCTCTCAGAGCCCAGCCCCCAGCTGGCGTGCTCCCATCCTACCCAGCCCAGACAAGGGGACTCTTTCAGGCACTTCCTGAAGAACCACCTTCAATTATCTTAGCTGCTGGCCCGGGGAGAAAGTGCTGATGTTATACAATGCCGATAAAGCTCTCTTCGATTCATTCCCCACCAAGCCAAAGTGGCGTAATCACCAAGGGAGAGCGATTACACTGTTTGGCTTGGCTAGCAAGCCCAAGGCCATTCTGAACTACATAAAAGGTGACAGAGGAAGGGAGAGACGAAGAAAGAGAAAAGCAAGAGAGCAGGCTAGAAAAAGAAAAGAAAGGTAAGACAAAAGTGAGAGATAACTTGGATCAGATAGTGAAACCCAAGAGTGCAAAAAGGGCAGTGGACAAGATTGAGAACAAGTAAGGAAGAATAGGGAACAGGGTACTTTCTTTCTCAACATGACTAGAGTTAAATTTTTCCAGAATTTTAGTTTCTGTCCTTGTGTCAGTGAAGAGGAGCCTAGCTCCTATCCTGTCAGTCTTCCTGTGCTACTGCATTGTCTGCTTTTGCCATCACATGTGATTCAGCCTGAAAGCCAGACCTCTGTGATCTGTTCAGTGTCTCTATCAGTGTTGTGTCTGACAAGACACAATGGCTTCTTCACACATATGAGCACCCTCTCATGGATTCCACTGGGATTTTCAATGAATTTTGCTTAGCATATGTCATCCAGTGATCTATAATATACATGCTTGTTTTTCCAGTACTTTCAAAGTGGATTCTCCCTAAAACACAACCCACTCTAGGTTATAATTAGTGAATTATTCAATAAAGACCAAAAAGTTTAAAACAAAACAAAGTTATGAGCTGCACAATCATATTAAGGCAACAAAAGTCTTCTGCTGAAAAACAAATGTGTTGCCAAGTAACTGAAATAAAGAATTAAATTATGTGACGTCTGACTCATGGCAGTTCCCCTAGCATGTCTAATGCTGCGCTCTTGAATCAACACAAACAGACACTAGTCATACGATGAGCACAGTGGATATACAGGGATAGAGAGAACAAAGAAGAACTGCAGCAAAGAAGGCGAGAGAAAAATACAGAAGAAAGGAGAAGGCCGTGTGGTGTAGAGAGGAGTGAAAATGAGCAAAAAGGAGACAGATAATGTTCTACGAAAGGGGAAAAGAGAGAAGAAGATGACAAGTTAGGTTAATAAACATGGAGAGAAGAGGAATAAAGTGATTATGGGAAAAGGGAGGAGATGAGCAGCAAGACAGAAGATGAGAAGTCAGGAGAGGAAATCAGATAAAAGAGAGATATAAAGAGAGGAATAAATGAAGAGTAGAAGAGAAGGAAGGAAACTAAATGGGTGGAAAGCAGAGGAGGTGGAAGCAGAGGCTCAGAGATGATGGGTAGCAAGGAGCTGCCCTGTGTAGGACTCAAGTAGGATGAGTCACAGGCTTTCTGCCCACTTATCCACCCACACACACCCAAATGTGGGTGTGAAAACACCGGGCTCAGAGCCTGTGGGCCTTAAACTCAGGACGCGTCTGTCTCTCTCTTCCACTGCCAGTACATGCACAGTTTCTACCCACAAGCTGAGCCTGAGCCTACATTTATGATGTCAGTGATGGATAAAATAAAAAAATTTAAAAAATGGGAAAACGTTGTAATTTGTGGCATAATACTTTTTTTGCTTGTGGTGTGTGTGTCTACCTTTGGGAAACAAATCTGGAATTATCTTAAATTTCATGATCTTTTCTCAGTCTCTGATCTATTTTGTGACAGAGGCACTGGAACTCCAGAAAGTGAATGAATGTGAGAACTGTCTCTTAGTCCACACATAGACAACAAAAAAATATCTGTGCCTCAATGGACAACACAGTAAAAGACATCATTTGTTTCAATAACTATGGTCATATCCATTAAACTCATACCTGACATTCGATTTTAATAAACCTACTTTTCTACTTTTAACATGGTTGGAGTAATTGTATCAGTCTTACCGGTGTCTGGTGATCCACGTTCACCAGGACATGACAGCACCTAGAAGGGTCATGAAAGGAACTGCAATTAGTAATGTATTACAATGTTATTGTGTCTCTAGAACCCTAATGCAGTGTAAGATGGGAATTTGCAAGAATACTAAGTGACTGATTTCTCTAAGTGACTTGAATATGAGGGATAATTTTGTAGAAATGGATTGGCTTGATAATATTCAAAATGAGACAGATTGCTCATTAAAATATTTCACATTTGTGCGCGTGGGCGATTACTAACAGCTATTCTTCTTCAGGAGCTCACATGGTCTCCGAGGATGAGCGATTCAACATAAAAAAAAGAAAAATCTCAAATCATTACCATAACTCCGTTACATTTATTTTCAGCTGAACTACATGTATATAACAATCAAACCCTTTATATTTAAAAAAATACACACCAAAACCCCCCCCCAAAACAGATAGAGTGTAACTGAATTCAAATTGAAATTCATGCAGAGAATAAGAGTATAAAACACCTTCCATTGTGATTTCAGATTTGCAGCAGACTTCTGAACATAATTAACATGAAAATGTAACCATTTTAGGCCTTGTTCCATAATAGAGGGCTTTTCGGTGTGAAAGCAGGAGTGAGGTACTTTAATTGACATATTCTATATTATAAATCACTGGTATTCTTGTCTTTATGTCAATTGAGGCACTGGATCCATTAGCAGCTCTCTCGGGGGAAATGTGACATGTCTGACAGCACTCATAGACTTTCATAGACTGTAATTGCAGTGCGATCAGATATGGTATTAGTAATTGTTTCACAACTGACTTGCTTTTTGTGTAAGATTAACTGCTAGGCAGGAGTTATCGTGAACATTCTCCTGCAACAGTACACTTTTAACAAAAAGGTTTTTTTCCTGGTAAAGGCAACTATAGAAAAGTGACAATTGAGACAAGCCATTTGCATGGCTCTTTGCAGATCAGAAAATGATTTTTTTGATTTAAATTCTGTGACAACCTTCACAAGTTCAGATATTTTACATTAATTGATGTTAAAATCGATCAAAACATGAAGTTCGTTTAAAAATGCAAGATTTATTTACTTGCATAGACATAGTTTGCTATTTTGGTGAGGACAGTAATGAAAACTGTCAGATCAGATCTAACAGGTAAAAAACAGTGAATACTGAGACCTTAGTATTTCTTATATGCATGTAGCAGTTAAGTCCATTCAAAAAAGCAATATATTTCACATTAGACAATATTAGAGGTCATTCCTTATATCAAAGTATTTTATACAATGAACAAACATCCCCCAGTGTTTTCACAATTTTTCTGATAGTATTTTGTAATATCATGCTGTTACATTAACTGGAGACAGTGAAATCTCCATGTGAGGTGTGAAGATGTTTGATGATGATTGCAGATATAAGGTGGTATTTATGAAATGCATGTTTTAGTTTAGCTAACACGAACATTTAAAGGCATTTAAATTTCTAAACATGCTTAATCCTAAACCATTCTGCATGATGGTTAACAGTACATTGATAATGTGCAATACTGTCATTCTTTCCTCATCTAAAAATTAAGGTTAATAATTCATTTTGAACAAACAAAATAAGCACCCTTAATTTTCTGTAGAGATATTTTTTGTAAATTAAACATGTTCATTGCACATGTTCTTTAAAGTATCTTTGAAGGTGTTTCGGGAAGGCATGCAAAAGTGTTGTCAGTGCAGTAGCTGGTTACACAACAAAAATAACAGCAGAATAATTAGATACATGTATGTACTAAATATTTTTTGGGCAAAAGGAATGAAACACAGTAAACTCCCAGGCTTGTGGATCTCTTTTCTTCCCATACTACATACCTTATCTATTAAATCTATTGCATTTTATAAATACATTTTAATGGTTTTGGAATAATGTCTAATAGTTAATAAATAAAAAAAAGATTGGACCTTTTGAAATGAAACCAAGAATTAGAGTTCTTCAAATGAAACGAAAGTGTCATGCCAGTCTTTCTCCTGGCCCACTGACTGAAACAATGCACAGATAACGTGTCTCATGTGTGCCCCCTGATGGAAACTATTTGAACTAAAGAGGCTCAAATTAATCAGGTATTTTGCTTTGAAAAAAAAAATCAATGTATAAATGAAATTCATTCATACATGTATTAAAAATAAATATAATACTGCCGTGGTATATGTTTTACAATTTAAAATAAGGATGTTTAAACATCACATTTGTAATATTTCCACAACAACAACCACCATAATAATAATAATAATAATAATAATAATAATAATAAAAAAAAAAATAATAATGAGTTCATTGGTGTTTCTAACAAACGTTGGTATTTTCATTGGTATTTTCTGACAAACGTTTTCATTCATTAAACTCGGAGATTTTTGATGATTGCAACCATTTACTCCTCTGTGTGTGTGTGTGTGTGTGTGTGTGTGTGTGTGTGTGTGTGTGTGTGTGTGTGTGTGTGCGTGCGTGCGTGCGTGCGTGCGTGCGTGCGTGCGTGTGTGTGTGTGTGTGTGTGTGTGTGTGTGTGTGTGTGTTTAAGTGTGTGTAAGTGTGTGTTATTCTCGCAGTAAAGAGGAAACAGAGGAAGGGGAAACGCGCCCCCTGCTTTTTTCCCTCTCTCTAAACTCACC